>NW_020526025.1:0-145792 GCF_003368295.1 Carassius auratus | reverse complement strand
CATTTGAGATTGGGAGGTCATTCCACCAGCTGGGCACAGTCCAGGAAAAGGTCCGTGAGAGTGATTTTGAATTTCTTTGGGATGGCACCACAAGGCGTTGTTCACTTGCAGAGCGCAAGCTTCTGGAGGGCACATAGGATTTAACCAGTGAGTTTAGGTAAGTTGGTGCCGTGCCAGTGGTTGTCTTGTAGGCAAGCATCAGTACCTTGAATTTGATGCGAGCAGCTACTGGTAGCCAGTGTAACCTGATGAGGAGAGGAGTAACATGAGCTTTTTTTGGCTCATTGAAGACAACCCTCGCTGCTGCATTCTGGATCATTTGCAGAGGCTTGACAGTACATGCAGGAAGGCCCGCCAGGAGGGCATTACAATAATCCAGTCTGGAGAGAACAAGAGCTTGGACAAGAAGTTGGGTTGCTTGCTCTGACAGGAAGGGTCTAATCTTCCTAATGTTGTATAAGGCAAACCTGCAGGACCGGGTCGTTGTAGCAATGTGGTCAGTGAAGCTTAATTGATGATCCATCACAACTCCTAGGTTTCTGGCTGTCCTCGAAGGAGTTATGGTTGACGAGCCCAGCTGTATAGAGAAGTTGTGATGAATCAATGGGTTAGCTGGAATCACCAGTAGTTCAGTCTTTGTAAGGTTAAGCTGAAGGTGATGGTCATTCATCCAGCTAGAAATGTCACTCAGACAGGCTGAAATGCGAGCAGCTACCGTCGGGTCATCAGGCTGGAATGAGAAGTAGAGTTGGGTGTCATCAGCATAGCAGTGATAAGAAAAGCCATGCTTCTGAATGACAGATCCTAAAGATGTCATGTAGATGGAGAAGAGAAGTGGTCCAAGTACTGAGCCTTGAGGAACCCAGGTTAGACAACATGTTTCAGGACCTACTCATTGTCGAAATCATACTCTAGTTTTAATTCTGTCACATGGAATTGATGTTGATAGTGTTGAAATTATTCAGCCAAGTGATGATATCTCAGATCATTTAGTTTTGTGCAAATTTCATATAGCCAAAATTGTAAATTCTACTTCTTGTTACAAGTATGGTAGAACCATCACTTCTACCACAAAAGACTGCTTTTTAAGTTATCTTCCTGATGTATCCAAATTCTTTAGCATATCCAAAACCTCAGAACAACTCAAAGTAACAAAAACTATGGACTCTCTCTTTTCTAGCACTTTAAATACAGTTGCTCCTTTTACGCTTAAGGAAGGTTAAGAAAAACCGTTTGACAACATAGTATAATGAGCATACTCGCACCCTAAAGAGAGCGGCCAGAAAAATGGAGCGCAGCTGGAGTGAAACAAAACTAGAGGTATTTCGTATTGCTTGGCGGGAAACTAATCTATCCTACAGAAACATAACATAACCACAGGTATTTATTCAATACAGTGGCTACATTAATGAAAAATAAAGCCTCAACAAGTGTTGACATTTCCCAACACCACAGCAGTAATGAATTTATGAACTACTTTACTTCTAAAATAGATACTATTAGATATAAAATTGCAACCATTCAGCCATCAGCTACAGTATCGCGAGGAACAGTTCCACTCATTCTCTACTGTATTAGAGGAAGAATTGTATAAACTTGCTAAATCATCTAAACCAACAACATGTATATTAGACCCTATACCATCTATGCTCCTAAAAGAGGTGCTTCCACAAGTCATCGATCCTCTTCTGACTATTATTAATTCCTCATTGTCATTAGGATATGTCCCCCAATCCTTCAAACTGGCTGTTATTAAGCCTCTCATCAAAAAACCACAACTGACCCCAAATAACTAGTTAATTATCTCCCTTTTCTTCCAAGATACTAGAAAATTGGTATCCTCACAATTAGATTCCTTCTTAGAGAAAAATGGTATATGTGAGGATTTCCAGTAAGGATTTAGACCGTATCATAGTACTGAGACTGCTCTCCTTTAGAGTTACAAATGATCTGCTCTTATCATCTGATCGTGGTGTATCTTTCTATTAGTTTTATTGGATAATCTGGCTTAAAGCATTTATTGTTACAGACATCCTTTAGGTGGCGCTATAACACAACAAAAGGGTACAACAACAGGCTCGGGTGAAATATGAAAATGTTTGTTTTGCAGAGCAAGACACCATTTCTATGGCACTTTTATACAGTGGTTGCACACGTAAAATTTCACTTTTTTTACCTGAGTGTTTTAGTGCATTCACCTGAGTTTGTTTTTATCGCACACATAGAAAATAGTTCAAAACTATAACTTACATGGTGTTCTTTAACACTAAGGGAAAATAAATAACATCCACAGTGCTCAGAAGTTTTAAAAAATAACAATAAAATAAAATGTCTTTTGATTTTTCCATTTTGCCTGTTTGCGATATGGCTTTCATTCATTTTGATGATCGAATCCCCTTCAGGATCCAAATTGAAGCTCTTGCAGGGAAGCCCTCTGGTTCCTCATTGATTTCCGCCACGTTTGCCACTAGAAAAGACAATAACCACACAAAACTTCCTTCAGATACACCCATATTTTCTTCTTGTACTGATTAGCATTCATAATATTCATATCTTTAGCATATCTGTGCTGTTAGCCACAAGAGAGGGCTTTCTTTACCTTGTCCCTGACGTCTTTGAGTTCATCACCCATTGTAAATACTCCTTGGCAGCGATGCTGTCCAAGACCTTGTTGACGTCACTGGTGAAACTGCCGTCTACATGCCTCCTGTGCGGCCAAATTTGCACCTCTGGTGTCTGCGAGACTGCGCATATGCGATAAACATCTTGTTAGCATGTGCACATGACACTTTTTCAAAGTTGAAACTAATTTTAGAAGCAGTTTAGCTTTAGCATGTAGCCCGTTAAGTTTGGGGAAAAGTTTATAGTATTAGTTTTGTGATGTTTTGTTATAATTAGCGTCTTTCGCAGGATTTTGAAGTGTTTGTTTGATTAGCACAGAAGCAGAAGACATTGGCAGAGAAAGATAACCAGAAGCACACTGCCTGGATTCAGCGCTGTTTATTAGCATTAGCATTTGGCAGTGAGGTTGGACAGGGTGCGTTAGAAAAGAGACGGATGCTGGGCAGGAGAAAGCGTGATGAAGCAGTCAGCAGTCAGGCTAGTTTTCTCTCTCGCACACTCGCTCTATTTCTTTATTTTCATCTCTTTCACACTCTCTAAGGCACTGAAGGTTGGACTAGAAGCGTGGAGGCCTACTCTTGCTTGGGCTGTCCGGATTTTAGCCAGGCCACGAAGTTCTGGGCCGCCTGGTCCCGCAGGAAGGAGCTGATGTCGCTGGTGTAGGTTCCCTCAGCATGACGTTTGGCCGAACCACTGGAGGAAAAAAAAGAGAGTTTGTGTGAGAAATAATTCATGCAATGTGTGAACTTGAGGTTGAGTTTCTAAATCTATTATTAATATTATTTTTGCTATTATTATATAATGAACTGTATAATATAATTGTATATACATATTTATAAAAATCATAATAAATATGATAATTCTTGTAAATAAAAAACTTCTAAAAATAAAATCAGAAAATTAAATATAATATTCATATAATTATTGCATTATTTACATAATTATTGCATTATATAGTTTTATAATATTTTTGTGTAATATTATAAATAAAATATTATAAACTATGTAACATACATACAGTATTATATTAGTTTTTATAATATAAATATTAATAAATAGAACTGATATTGTAATATTGTTTGTGTACATTTTACCGTATTTGCATAAGGTTTTTCTATACAGTCTATGTGTATGTGTGTGTCCTAAACATTGTATATTGTTTTACAATTTAACTTATACTTATAATTATATATTTTATTTTATATTATACATAAATAAATACATGGAAGTACAATATACAAAACATAAAAATATACTAAACTGATTATTTTATAGTTTTTTATATATATATATATATATATATATATATATATATATATATATATATATATATATATATATATATATATAAATGTGCATTATTATATAAACATAATATTTTAAGTATATACAGTGTATGTTATATATTTTGTTTTATTCTTATTTTATTTTATACATTTTGATACAGTCTATTAAAAAACTAAGGATGTTTCTTTACTTGATTTGTAAATATGTCAAATATTTCTTCTTTTACACCAAATGTTGGATCATTTTTTTAATACTTCTGTGCATACTGTAATTGTACATACCCGTTGCTCTTCGAGTTCATGAGCCACTCAACAAAATCTTGCGCTCTCCTGGTCTCCAAGTATTTGCTGTAGTCGTTGGAGAAAGTTCCCTCAGAATGTCTCTTGGCGGTGGTGAATCCCTGACCTCTCGCCAGAAGACCTTCTACTGTCTCTGTGCTGCACACCAAACGATACACAGGTGTTACATTACGGATACTGAACAAAACAATGCCCACACGTCCAAATAAAAAGTCCTAAAACAGCTCAAAAGTTAAAACTTTCATGTATACTAGGAAAGTATCTTCAGATTAGTTATTCATTGCTCAGAAACAAACTACAAAGGACATGAAACACCATAAAAACCATTTCTCCAACCTTGTGTGGTCGTCTTGCAGTGGGACGCAGATGCTGTTTTGTACAAAGAGGAGCAGAAGAAGACCAGCGAGATATTGGGCGCCTTTCATTTTGAGAGCTTCTTTCTGTTCTGCACACACGCGTTCTGTAAAAATGAGAGAAAATACATTTTTGTAACCAACCGAACATCTACGAGGCTTTGGGTCTCTCACTGAGGTCCTTTAACTCACCAATGGATGGAAGAGTTGAGTGTGTTTGGATCTTCTCCTCGCTCTTCTCCTCGCTCTTCTCCTGCTGGTTTCGTGGCCTCTTCTCAATGGTCTGGGTCTTATATAGTGGGTCCAGGTGGGCCGTCCCGTCTCGGCAGCCCACACACACGCAGACATGTGCGTTCAGATACATTAGTGTCAGTCCATTACCCGCTCTGGATGAAACCGCTCGTGTTTGCTTAAAGAGAGAGATGTGCTAAAGTACTTCCAGATAAGAGCCGTCCTGGAGGTGTGAGACAGCAGGATGGAGGCTTTCGCAAATAAACCCAGGGGAAAATAACGCACCAAGTGCTACTGTAGGCGAAAATCAAGAGGGGAGATGGATAGTCCGTCCATGAGAACGTGACAAACTGACTTTTCATGTATTTTTTTAGTTTTAGTACACATGATTCTTGTCTCCAGCCCTGGATGCGTTGTGTGGTTTGATTAACAAAAATAGTTTCAATGCAATATTAAAATGGAAATGACAACTCTGTGTAAAAAAAAAAAAAAAAAGAAAGGAAAAAGTGGTTGATAAAGTTTCATCATATATAAAAAAAAAATCCCAGAATGCATTTTGAGGTGCTAGAATTTGATTACAAGCATATCATATTTTCATATATTTGCTGTTTTAATAAACTATGAATTTATCTTGTTGAAAACAGTACAATTTGTTGTGGATCAATAATAAACTTACACTGAAACTAAGTGTTAAATATTAAAAAAATGCTATTAATAAGTTTTTAACAGTAAAAAATTACTACTTTTACTAAATAAATATGAGTTTTTTAGTGATTTAAAATATTTTAAAGGAGAAAAGAGGTTTGACTTGTAAAATATTAATACATTTGGAAATTATTTCATACTTCTTTAGCTTGAGACTGTCATTTCAAAATTAAAAAAAAAGTTATTTAATATGTGTGAAGTGTAAATAAGTAAAAAACAATTGAACACATTTTTTTTTAATTTTATTACATATTGAAAATATCTCAGTTATATCATACAAATTATGGCTTATATTTTAAAGGTAATGGAACATACAATAAATATTTTCTTAAAAGATTACAGGGATATTCAACAAAGCTTAATAAAAAATGATTTCAAGTGAAAATATTGCAATGAATTATTTTATATTTAATATATTTGATAAATACAATATTAAATTAACATTAATATTCTTTTTATTTTTGTACTATAAAGAAAATGGCAATGAACTTGATATGGAAAATACACAATATTGCTCTCCCCAGCTAATTAATATGAATAATAAATAATAATAATAATAAAATCGGAGCGTATTTAATTCAAATATTTTTTTTTATCTTTACACTGTTATCTTTAGCTAGCTCATCAAGCTTTGTGTTCATCCAGTAAGTATTTCCATGTTATTTTCGGTGTACTAAAGATTCATGACTCAGACTGTACAAATGAAACTGATGAACGTGACTGAAGGAGTCTGTTATTGCATCACAGTACAGTAGCCAGCACACACTCCTGACGTGTTAAAGTGTGTGAAGTGCTCTGGAAGTAATGCGGATTCAGCGCTGTGGCTTCTGGCTTATTTGGTCCGGTGGAAAGTTTCACAAGTTCAAGCAAAGCAGTTTTTCAGAAAGTGACTCATGTGAGTGTAGACGTGCTGATTGGCCGAGCCGCCGAGACTGTGGTCTTGATCAGTGTACCACTGACAGAGAGACAGAACAGATCACCAGTTAACAAACACTTCAAATATTCACCATATACCTGTTTTAATACTTTTTGGAGCTGCTTTATGGATTTTTGACATGAAGAATTCATGTCTACCAATGTGAAATGCAAAATACTAATAATTATGCTAATCATGTTATTCATTTTTTATTAATTGCTTTGCAATGCTATTGAACTTATTTTAATATATATATAGCAAATTTAAAAATATATGTATAAATAAATTAAGAAACCTTTTTATATGCAATATTTTAGTACTCTCTCTCCCTCTAAATTTATATATATCTTGTATATAATATTTATATTTATTATACAAATTCATAAACAAGTTTATTTAATTAAAGTATATTTCTATATTTTTTCAATGAATATAAAATAATATATACCATTATAATATTTGTATTACTATATTCATTATATTGCAATCAATTTGCATGAATAAAATGCGACTCTGACGCTTTCTTACCATTGCATCAAAGTCCACTTGTTCATCCACGAGGGCTTTAGAGATCTGAGCAGCTTGCTGGAAGTGAACGTTATCTAAAAAGACCAACGGAAAACAGAAAAAAAAAGATGTGATGAGTTTTGTAAGTCATGTAATTTGAGTTATTTTAAAGATATTTACATGTTTAGGAATTTTTTTATTATATAATATATATATATATATATATATATATATATATATATATATATATATATATATATATTTCTGTAGTATAAACATAATATATAAATAATATATAAATTAACATAAATTTCAGAAAATATGTTTTTTTACAAAATTGACAAAAAAAAAGAAGAAGAAAAAAATTCACTTTCGTGAATAAATAACATTGATGACATTGTCATTTATTCAGGTTTGCTCAGTTGCAGAGACAGGACGAGGGACAGAGACAGCGAACGAGACGGGTCGTGTCTCACCGTCAGCGGTGCCGTGCACCAGGAGGTACTGGACCGATTTAAAGTTCTTGGCTCTTCCCGTCACTGTGGAATTCTGAAAGAATCATAACATTCCATAAACCCTGAGTCACGCAGTGTTTACGCCTTTTCCTCACGTGAGTTATTTTAGGACTGACTCACGCTTCTCTGTGACATCATCACGGGGAAACCAATGAGTTTATCGAAAAAAAGTTTTGAATTTCCAAGTGCAACTTACATCGTAAAAGGCCTGGTTCTCCGCTGGCGTCAACATGTACCTCTCAGTGTAAATAGAGTCTGGAGGAAATTACAGAACAGTCTTATCACATGACAGGAAAGAACTTCAGTGAGGGGAAAATGAAATACAAAACCATAATCAACTGATTACATGTAATCCGATTCACATATTTAATTAAGCACTTGTAATTAGATTATCTTACAATTGAAAATGCTAGATTAAAGTTAAGTTTTTTAGGGAATACATGACTACATATTCTCTCAACGCATCACATTTTTCCAAATTTATTGATTTCATAATATTGATAACAGAATGAAATACATTCTCTTTGTTTTATGATACACAATCACATTCATGTCTACGTGACAAATGAGCTAAATCAAAAGTAATCTAAAAGAAATGAAAACGTACTGCAGAATACATTACATAATATCTGTAATCCAGATTATGTTACTTACTAGATTTCTCATAATGTAATTTGAAATCAGTAGTGGATTGGGATTATACATAAAACATACCATAATACTCCCATTTAGAGACCGGAGCGACTGCCATTCCACATTTAAAAACTCCACTTCCGGCTCCCAGAACCATTGAAGTGACGTAACCTCCATAAGACTGCAGCACAAACACACGGTTACTTATACAGTGACCCCAAGAAATTGAATGTGGACTACATGTTTGCATCAAATAACAAAATATAAAAGTCTGTGTCATTATTTTAAAGATGGATAAAACAACCACTTTGCAAACAAGACAACTGTCAAAATGAAGTCTGTCAGATTCATTATATCGAAAAAACGATTTCTGGTAACTTACCCAGCCCCAGATGGCAACCCTGTTTTTATCTATGAAGCCCATGTCAATAAAATTTCTAAAAAAGAAAAAATATATAATTGTCATTTCTAATGAACAATGTACATGATAAATGCTATGTAAAATGATAAAAACCAATTGTTAAAGTTAAATTATGAGTGAATTATTGCTAGAATACTGTACTACACTACAATTGTGTAAGTGCAAAGGTGGTTTCTAGTGTCCTCAAGGTGGTTGCTATGGCATTGCTAAGTTTTAGATTGTTTCCAGGGTGTTCGGGGTGGTTGCTAGGGATTGCTAGGTTGACAAGATGTCACTAGATGGTTTCCAGGGTGTTGGTAGTTGATGCTAGGACATTGGCAAGCTGCTAGGGTTTTGCTAAGTGGTTTCCAGAGCGTTCTGGCTGGTTGCTAGGTCGTTGCTAGGGTGAGTGGGGCGGTCGCTGGGGCGTTGCTACAGGCTGCAGCTTCCAGAGCGTTCTGGCTGGTTGCTAGGTCGTTGCTAGGGCGATTGGCTGGTTGCTAGGTCATTACTAGGGCGATTGGGGTGGTCGCTGGGGCGTTGCTACAGGCTGCAGCTTCCAGAGCGTTCTGGCTGGTTGCTAGGTCGTTGCTAGGGCGATTGGGACGGTCGCTGGGGCATTGCTACAGGCTGCAGCTTCCAGAGCGTTCTGGCTGGTTGCTAGGTCGTTGCTAGGGCGATTGGGACGGTCGCTGGGGCATTGCTACAGGCTGCAGCTTCCAGAGCGTTCTGGCTGGTTGCTAGGTCGTTGCTAGGGCGATTGGGGCAGTCACTGGGGCGTTTCATTGTATTCTGGGTTGCCTATACTAGATCAAGTCAACAGAGTTTATATATAAATCCTTTATTGTAAATCTATGAGATTTTTCACCATTTTAACAACAAAAATGTGAAAAATTGTTTATCTGGTCGTTTAGTAAAGTAAGAGATCACCTCTCCTCAACATTAACACATGATTTGAGGAATTATTCATGTCTGCAGCACAAAAACAAACATTGTATTCACTTGAGAGCTGTGTGGACACATATTTGTACCTAGCGGCTGTTATTTGATCCTCAACTTCGTAAGTGCCAAGTCGTTTGTAGAGGGCATGCATGATTTTGTCTCCTTGGTAACCACTTCCTCTCCCATCAAAACTGGCCACAATCACTTTCTCCGTGCTGGCCAAGTATGTGGACCATCCCACCCTGAACCGGAAATCTGACTTCTGACTGCAGGGGCCTGCATATCTACGGGATATGAAAGAATCAAGTCTATAGTGGCCATCAAACCCAGATCAGAGCTCAAACTCAAACCACAAAATGTGTAGCTAGCTTACACATCAATAAGCAGAGGATATTTTTTGGATTTGTCGAATTTGGGAGGAAGAATCATCTGGTACCAGAGGTCTGAGGGGAAAAAATATATAACCCGCACAAGATTATGATTTATAACAAACATATTTTTCTCTGCTCTCCTGCAGAGTCAGCCTTACCAAACTCTCCGATCTTCAATGTGTCATGCATAACAGACGGCATTGCGATGTCCTGCAGAGTATTTTCCAAATCTTTGTTGTCTTCAAGAACTCTCACCTCTAAAAAAACGTTTAGAAAAATTCATTAAGTTAGTACCAGGAATCTAACTGATAATGAATTTAGAGAAATATAGCTCTTACAGGGTTATATTTGTAATTGCTTAGTTTTTAGAATATACTCATATTTTTTATAGAATATATATTTTTTATGAATTATATAAATGCGGTTACAATTACTGCAACAAATTTATATATATATATATATATATATATATATATATATATATATATATATATATATAGTTTCCAGGGTGTTCTGGATGGGTGCTTGAATGTCAATAGGGTGATTTGGGTGATCATGAGGTGTGTTGCTAGATGGTTTCCACAGTATTCTGAATGGTTTCTAGGATGTTTCTAAGTGGTTTCCAGGGGGTTCTAGATGGTCACTAGGGCTAGTGTGACTATTTTGTTGCTAAGTGGTTTCTGAGGTACATGAAAGTGGTGGGGATGTAAAGAAAAATGTTCAGTAAATGGGATTTGAACCCATTTATGCTAACTGCTAATCTGTGTGCTAACTGCTAATGGAAGCTGCTTTAATGACTCTAGTGCTTAGCCATACCTGTTCCATCTCTGCTGTTTCTCAGTGTATATAGAGGCAGTCCAGGCCCTTCAGAAACAAACAAATAAAAGGAATTGGGTACATTTAATTTACTTTTTGTGCGCATTGCATATGGAGAAGTGCTATAACATGAATATACATGACGTACCAGAACAGCTCATGAGGTAGTAGGTTCCTTTAGTGCTGAACAGGGCAGAATTATATTTGCACCGGTCCTCATTGAGGGTACAGGTCAGACACTCACGCTCCGAATGAGAATCAGCCTTTATAGTGATTCTGCCAAAAAATAAATACACAATTTATAACATTTGTCACCTGTGATAATATCAAAATATTCCACTTGTGACACTCACCTGTAAATGTTCCTTTGGCCCGGACTCGCATTGTGTTCGTTACTCACATAGTATCTGTCACAAACAGAGGACAAAAGTTGAGAAAAGAATCTCAGACACTCAGTGGCAGAAGTTTCTAGCAGATTAACTTACACAGCATCATTTGTGACCTTAAGGATGCTAGTGACCTCCCAATTTCCTGTTGTCAGGAACGACCTTACTGTCTAGGAAACGATATTGAACAATATGAACAAACATACAGAACATATGCGATGCTGTGTTTCTACTTCAATTTGAAGTTTATATTAGCTGAATGCAAAAATAATATAGGTTACTAAAAATGGCTCAATTTGCCATTTTATCCTAAAAAAACTAAATTTAATATAGTAAATTTACATATTACTGTAATGAAATTAAATAACCTTAAATATGACTTTAAATAGACATTTTAAATTTTATCAAATTATTTTTTTTTTCATACTTGTACACTCACTGGATTGAAATAAACAAGATGCTTAAAATGTTTCTCATCACTCATAATGTAATAACAACTGCTGCCGTCTGGACGAAAGACAGGTTCATCAGGAGAAAACTATGAAAACAGGGCAAACAAACCACATATTAGCTAGACTCAACATTGCACTAAATATCAATTGATAATTTCATTATCAAATAATCCATACCCGGCCAACCCAACCCGTGCCGCTTGTGATAACCTGGCTCTGTTGAAAAAAAAAAAACATATGAGAAAAAAGATTTGTGATTGGATGAGGATTGTGTTTCAGTCGATTCAGTAACTCTACAATAGTCTGAGAAGTTAGATGTACCAGTGAACTTTCTGTCCAATCAGTGCCGCTGAAGTCATACGTCTTCAAAACGACATAGTTCTGCGTTCTCTTCTGCCACTGCACTGCAATTCGCTCATCTGATGCCCACGTAACAGTGCTCAGGTAGTGCTCTCTGTGATAAAACACATGATTTTAGGTCAAATTACTGAAGAACCTGCTGAAGAACACCAAAACTCCTTACCCTGCACCAACATCACTGGGAACCAGGACTTCTTTGTCCGTGGTTGAGTTTGTGTCAAAGACAAAGAGTTTGACAGTTGGGTTTGGGGTTCCGGCCTTGGAAACAAGGGAATAGAAGCATCAGCCAAAAATTAAAATTAGCTTCAAATTTACTCACCCTCAGGCCATCCAAGATGATTTTGTTTCTTCATGGGAACATATTTGGAGATTTTAGCATTATATCACCGTTAGATCCTCTGCAGTGATTGGGTGCCGTCAGAATGGGAGTCCAAACAGCTGATAAAAACATCACTATAATCCACAAGTAAGACTCCAGGGTCCATCAGTTAAACTCGGGTCAAGGGAAAATATTTGTGTGATAAACAAATCAAACATTAAGATGTTTTTTAACTTCAAAACGGTTTCCAGCTAAAACACGAGTCCCCTATTGATAGAACTGCTTTCGTCAGTGAAAAAAATGTGAATCAAGTGAGAAATATGCATGGATCAATCAGTGTTTACAGTCCAAAACAGTTCTAAACAAATATCTTGGAGGATTCTGATGTGAGAGGACAACTGGAGATGAACGTTCTCACTGCAGAAAATGTTATAATGGGTTATGTACTCTTATTTTAGCCTGAAGCAACTGATTAAAGTAGAAATGCCTTAATGATGGGTTTGTTTCTTGCAAACACACAACTTTTCACTTCACAAGACGTGGTGGACTGGACTGGAATCATGTTGTGGATTTTTGTGATGTTTTTATCATTTATTTGGACTCTCAATCTGACGGCACCCATTCATTACAGCAGATCAATTGGTGACCATGTGATGTAATGTTAAATGACTTTAAACTTGTTCCGCTGAAGAAACAAATTCATCTACTGTACATCCTGGATGGCCTAAGGGATTTTTTTTTTTTTTACTTTTTACCTTGGGGTATGGTATCAAGACCGTATCTGGATATTGGCCTTCTCCATACCATGTATACTCAATGTTGTGGACTCCTGAGTCATTAAATTTGGCATATGCCACAAACCTCCCATTTGGTGACCACCACAGAGCAAAGTTGGTGGAGAACATCTCCTCTGCAGAGAAAACAGGCATACAAGAACATTAGCTTTTTTGGACAGTTATTGGTGAAATATTCCATTAAGTCTTCAAAAAGTAAAAGACCTCTGTTATGAATGGTTAACATCCATCAGTTTAGTTAAATATGTATCTCGTACCCTCGTACACCCAGTCAGGAATGCCATTGAGGATCTGGTTGTGGGCTCCATCATAAGTGACTTGAGTGAATGGAGAGGTAGGATTTTCCTTAACAAAGACGTTGTTTTGCCACACAAAAGCCTGTATGGATTTTAAAAAATATGTATCATTAAACATTTTTTGTTGGTTGGGAATATGTGTGCAAAGGGTTTGAAGCTAGCTTGTCCTGTTACTCCCTTGACTGCTACACGCTACTATCCAATAGTAGCTTTAAAACACTGAAGAAATTTGGTGGAGAAAAAAGCTGAGTCATTCCATGTCAACTTAACCAGACAAACATTCCTCTTTAAAAGAAAAAAGTATCACATTTTTGCAAACTGACCCACATTTGGTTTTTGGCCATTGAAAATATGTTTATTTTGAAATTTTTACTCTTGGAGCCATATTGAAATTCCAATATTTCTGGAACTGGAGCATATGGGGCTTTTACATTCCAAAAAGAATGTCTGTTGAGACCCAATATCTAAAAGGATGTTAAGATATCTGTAATATGTCTTGAGTTACAGGCATGCAGACTTTGGGGAAAAAACTGGAAATGTGCTGTTTCCCCATATTTGAGTGGTCCCCAATGGCACATAATGCAACAAAGATTGCTAAAGTGAAGAGATTTTACTATCTGACCTATCTCTGTGTAAAAATGACCATTTTGACCCCCTCTACAAAATAGTGGATTACTCAGTCAATATTCATCCATGACATTTTATATGTTGGCTTTCAGCACTATACTTTCTTCGGAAAAATATCAGCAAAATCTAAAATTTGACCTGGGGAAATGTTTCAAATTTGGTTGATTTGACACAAAGTGACCCAGCTGCATGTTTTGTAAGAAACAAATCCACAGAGACATTTTTTTCACTTCAAACTGTTGCTTCCAGCTAAAATATGAGTCCATAATCCATAACATTGCTTTCTCTAGTGAAAAACTCATCTTGTTTGAAACAAGAGAGAAATATGAACAGATAAAGCACAATGAAAACAGTCCAAAACAGTTCTAAACAAAAATGTGTTGATGGACTTTAATGTGAGAGGACAACAAGGGATGGACCTTGTCACTAGAAAAAGCAATATTATAGATTATAAACTCATATTTTAGCCAGCATTTTGTCATGCTACAGTATTACTTGCTGGGAAAATGAGCTTGATACTGGAAAAGCTACAGCCCTCAACATTTAATATATCTTTTGAAACATTTAACTAATAACACTAGTAAATATTTATCAATCACAGAATTTAACTAATTGTTTATTTATTTAAAGTAATTTAACAAAAACAAGTTGTGTGCGAAAATATCTGTCATGCTATAGCGCTACTTGCTGGAAAAATTTGCTAGTTGTTGGAAAAGCTACACGTTTTTTAAAATGAGCTTAGCTATTGTCATGCAGCATTGCTTCTTTTAGTTAGCCATATGATTAAAACATTTTGTGCTGATACAGTGCTTATTAGCTTTTTTTGGAGAGCTCTTTCTTTTAATAAGCTGTACCTCCAGTATGTAATATATATTTGATAATACATAACTGTAGAGTAGAAAACCCCTGTATGTATTGATATACCCCAATATTTAAAAAAGGAAGCTGTGTGCTCAAACTGTCACAAGATTTTACGAGAAATTAGCATACTACCTAAAAAAGCTCCTTTGTTTTCAAAAACAGCTTAGCCACTGACACGCTACTATAAAACAGTGTTGGGGAAAGTTACTTTTAAAAGTAATGCATTACAATATTGCGTTATTCCCTAAAAAAGTAACTAATAACGTTACTTAGTTAATTTTTATGGAAAGTAATTCGTTACATTACTTTTGCGTTACTTTTGCATTACTTTTTAAATATGAGCAGGGCTTGATTGTTTTTAATATAAGAAGTTCAATTTATAGCAATTGTAAATTCCCTTTCACATCAAAAAGTGTAATGAATAAACTTCAGGCTGAAGGAAAAGTAAATTCACGTCTGTACAGCAGAACACAGGAGATGAATTTTAGCATTTCACTGTTTTAATTCATTTTGATGAATACTAAATCAGTTTTTTTTTTGCGAGTAGGATGAATTAATGCACATTCACATTTAGTCTAGAAATACGTCATGTTCACACAGCGCTTACAACGCTTCTGATTCCTCCAAATATGGGAAACGGAGACATGATTGGTAAAACAAAGTAACTGCCGTTACTTTTTTGAAAAAATTAACTCAGGTGTTTTCTTGTAAATTAAAAACGAATGAGCTACTTTACTACTGTAGTTACTTGAAAAAAGGAATCTGATTACATAACACGTGTTACTTGTAATGCATTACTGCTAACAAATGTAGTAACACTTTTGTCAAGACTACTGCTATTTGTTGACAAAATATTGTTACTGTTAAAGCTACATCATTTTAATTATTGTCAAAAATGTAGTTAACCCTAGTTATATAGTTAGCTACCCATTAAAACTGTTTAAAAGCACATATTAACACATGTAGTGAACCAAGTTCCTCATAGACAGAAATAATAAATAATGACATGGCAAAAACTAGTTAAATGATGACAATAAGGTTTTATGACTTCTGCATGAAGTGGTGAACTTATGTGATACTCACCAGTTTGTGGCCGGTTGGCGACCAAGCTAGGTACTGGATTTCATGCGGGATATCTGTATTTATAAAATCCCTGAAATAAAGTGAAGTTAAATGATTACAGAGGGATCATTAATTACAGTTATGACATACCATAGCAGTCTGTTAGCATAAACCGCTAGCTAACTTCATAGAGCGTAAAAACACTAGTAAGCAAACCTTTTGTCCAGGTCATAGATGGAATATGATGCAGTGTAGGAGTGTCTCCATAGCTGAGGAAGACAGTCAACATTACACATCTGGACACCAATAGCAGGCAATAAATGATTAATTACTGCATTAAAGCACTTCATTGATTACCTTAGTGTAGTTGCTCAGGAAACAGACGTATTTTCGATCGGCTGACACCATGTAATCAAAAGCTGCCACACGGGTCTGATAACATCAAAGAAAGGCAACCGTTGTAAGTTCAAGGAATCGATACAAACATGCAATTACATTTAATCCTTTGCTCTTATCAGACTTGTAAACAGATCTAAGAACAGAGAACAGCACGTGCTTGATTCGAATAGACCATTTCAGAATTTCTGAAGAAACAAGGGTGCTGCTTTCTTGTGCAAAACTGGTTTATTACATTGCTATGTGGTTGCTAGGGTATTCTAGGTAGTTGCTAGGTGGTTGCTTACTGTGCCAACTATAAAAAGACCCAACCTCACATCTTTCAATGTAAATTTCTGGGACTTTTCACTCGCTCTTGTGACAAAAATCAATGAAATCATGTTAACACTTTAATTTAGGGACCAAATCTCCATATTAACTATAGTTGCATATTAACATTCCTATGATGAGGCAAGCACTCTTACAAATATCTGCTGATTGATGAATTCACTTCCATTTCCTGTGGTTGCGTTGATCAGATGCAACGAACCTTCTCTCGTCTTGTGAAGATATTCATCATCTGCATGGAAAGTAGTGCAGAAAAGCAGCAAATGGTTAAAAAAACGTTTTTAGACATGGTACTATATGTAAATACCACAGAAGATGCATATACTGTACACCAAACATACAAGGTAGAACCATATAATGGTACATGGTATATTTCAAATTACCACTGTGTTTATATATGATACCACCATTTTACCACAGCATATATTTTCTATTTGGGTTTATATATTTATTTGTAGGGGTTACTGTAGGTTATTGTAAGGGTTATTTGTACACTTGTAAAGTGCACACAACTACAATTACCTCCTATACTTCTATTCTGTATATAGTACATTATTTAATACTGTTTTGTCCTTATATTATTGTTATATTCCATCCCTACTGTGTTATTTCTATGTATATCAGCACTATGTCTGTACTTTCTTCTGGACTGGAAGCTCCTGTCATCAAGTCAAATTCCTTGTGTGTGTAAACATACTTGTTAACAAAGCTCTTCTGATTCTGATTCACTTCATAGTACCTGAGACCCATCGCATGTTGTATGACTTGGTTCTTGCAGTTCCATTGAAGTAATCTTCTAGAGTAAATGTCCTCTGGGATACAGTTTTATCCTCTGATGATAGATAGATAGATAGATAGATTGATATGAAGGTAGATTTGTATGTGTTATATAATAAACTGTGCATTCTAGAAGCAAAATCATTAACCTGCACAAAGTTCAGACTGAGTGGAAGATAAGAGCTGCGTCTAAAACCCTGATGTAAGCACTTTGCAGCCAATCACCTGTGACAGCCTACTAACTATAGCATTACTTCAGAAAGTGAGACTTATAAAACCCATAAAACGTATAATAATAATAGCTTGACATTTACAAGTTTTTCCCCCGAATCCATAGAGCTATCGATCAGAAACAGCTATTGATTTCAAGAGGCATTAATAGACGTATCCACACAAATGCGCATGGATTTGTGCATAAACAATCACCTACCGTTGAGAAAAATGGCTGTTGGGACAGCTATTACCACAATGACCACTACGATCCCGAATGCTGCCAGAACCCATTTTCCAACACCCTAAAATTAGTAAAGAACAACAATCAGATGAATCCACTTTGTAATCAATCATATAGCAAAGAACGCAGAACCCTTCCTCTCCAAATGCGTCTTTACGCACAACTCTCTAAAGTTATAAATCGTACTTTAACAAACTATCAACGAAATATTTTCACTATTTAGCACTTACTGACCATCTCAGAGAGAAATGCGCGAGTGTTGGTTCAGAATCCCGTTATTATCCAGCTCAATTCGGTTTCTCTGTTGCGCGCTGACGCTCCCGAGAGTCGAAAAGAGCAGGAGTGTTAAATATTACCTCAACTTTGCTTGTTAAGGAGACAATAAAGTGGTCACAGATTGAAGTTCACATTCCTTTAAAACGCGGTATCTTATACAGGAATTTCTCTGTAATGGCAAAGATACTAATGAAGCTGAGCGTGGCGTTTTCTGCACAAAAGTTTCCTCGAGTTTGTCATGATGTAAGGGGATGATGTAAGGGGAAGGGGATGAGTGTCCTCAAATATTCATGCAAGACAGATCATTTTTTTATTTGCATTGACCTATATTTGTCCTATTACATGAACCATGTGAGGATGATTCGTCAGAAGCGTGCAGTGAAATCCAACTCGCGAATCATTCTTGTGAACCGATTGGATTTCGAGCGAAATGATTCACAGGGCGGTTGTACATGATTCAGGTAGCCTATTGCTAAAAATGCTGTGAATAATAATAATTATTAGTCTTTTTTAAACAGTTCTGCAGCTGTTACCCGGCTGGGATGATTTTTTTTCAATTCAATTCAAGTTTATTTGTATAGCGATTTTTAAGATACAAATCATTACAAAGCAACTTTACAGAAAATTACGTTTCTACAATATTTAGTAGTAGCTTATAAGTGGTGACTGTCAGTTTGTGCACGTATGACAGGATTTTTCAGAAAAAAATAATACAAGACGTAGTCAGCCAGACGATGAACACTATTAATAGCAATTATTTTATGATGCAGTCACACTTGTAGTAATATTTGTTAGTTCTGTTGTTTATTCCCAAGCTAAAGAATAAGAATGCGCATTTGATCAGATATAACTGCAGTCACAATTTAAGAGATACATTATTCGAATGCTTGGCGAAAGAGATGTGTTTTAATCTAGATTTAAACAGAGAGAGTGTGTCTGAACCCCGAACATTATCAGGAAGGCTATTCCAGAGTTTGGGAGCCAAATGTGAGAAAGCTCTACCTCCTTTAGTGGACTTTGCTATCCTAGGAACTATTTTTCATTATCTTTTATTTATTTGCTAAAATTAGGGCTTCATTTTTTTTGTCCCATTTTTATCTAAATAATTTATCTTTTAATAAAATGCCAAATTGTATATGACATTTTGATTATGAATGCATATATTTATAATTAATATAAGTGATAAATTAACAAATAGGGTCTGAAGGAGTGGATGCCGAGTTGCCATATCCTTCATACTGATATTATATTATATTATTACATGATTTCTTGTTTGACTATTAATCAAGTTATAGCAAGAGTGAAATGTGTAACCTTATGTGTGCTGTATTTCTTTTCCTCAAGATTAATGTCCACATATTATGTGTGTGTATCCAATCGTAATGATAAGACACTTGCCAGTGCTAGAAAGCCTTGAATTTTAGATAAATTCTCTGTGTATGTGTGTTAGTATCTGTCTGTACAGGGAGAAGCTCAGACAGTCCCAGGACAAACGATCAACTGCCAATGTCCAGCATATCAGATATACGTCTTTGGAGAGTTTTATCTAGGTTTTGGAACCAATCAGAATTTTGTTGACTCATGTATTGACGCAATTAGTATCCTCTGTCAGGGTATAACTGTGGTTGATTTTGTATTGTACTGGGGGGCGGCCTGTGAACTCCTTCGAGAGTGTTGAAGCTGACTTCTGCTGATGAAATTGCAAACTATTTTCTTCAAGTAAAATTATTATTATTAATTGAACTCATCTCTGAGTCCTGGTCTTCATTGCGACATATCTGGTCCTTGGGTTTTAACTGTAAATTCCCCTACAGGTCTAACATTAATTATAATCTAATACTGTATAATAATGTCCAAAAATACAATAATTTACCTCTGATAATGTATGGAATATTATATTAACAGACTATCCAAATTTTAATGAAACAATAGGCCTATACCTTGAAGCATATTTGTGTCTGTCACCTTAAAGGTATGATTCACCCAAAAAGGAAAATTCTTTCATAATTTACCACGGTTGTTCAAAACCTGCATAAAGTTCTTTCTTCTGTTGAACACAAAATAAAATAATTTGAAGAATGTGGGAAACCAAACAGCGTCTGGTCCTCGGTAACTAAAATAGTAATAATAAATACATCGGGGACCAGAAATTCTTTGGTTACCCACATTCTTCAAAGAATCTTCTTTTATGTTCAACAGAAGAAAGAAATTATTAAGGTTTGGAACAACTTTTGGGTTTGTTTTTTGGTGAACTATCCATTTAGGTCAGACAGTCCACCGAGAGCGGCTGAATGATTCTCTGCAAACTGCACGTACATTATTAAGGCATCCTAGGTGTATATTACTTTTTTCTTTCATATGAATTCAGTCTGAGTTATATATACAAATTGTCTTTGATCTTTCGAGCTCTATCACTGCAGTCAGCGGGTGATGCAGTGCTTCAGTCCAAAAGAAGTTTAATAAAAAGTGCCCTTCCCTAAATAAAAGTGTCCTCGCACCAGGGGGTGAACAAAGGCCTCCTGTGGCAACTCAAAGTGTTTTTATAAGAAAATATACATATAAAAAATGTAATAATCACTTTAATCTATTATGCGCCAACAGTTGTCCACAGAAGCAGCTCCGGGCGGATGACATATAAAAAACAAAGACGCCAAAATGCATTAGCTTCACTAATTCCTCGTTTATTTCATTATAATTTCATTAAAATACGGGACAAATTGCAAATCAATACGGGACATATTATTTTACCTTTAAATACAGGAGAATTCTGTATTTTAAGGGACGGGTGGCAAACCCTACCATGAAACAAAATCCAGCTGGGCCAATTGGTAGCCGCCAATTTTGTATGCTCTACAAAAGCTATTTTACAACAAAAATGAAACGTAAAATGCATGGGACTTGTCATTCGATTTGATTCAATTCATGAAAACAAACTATTCGAACTAACAATTTGCTAAATGAATCAACTTCCCAACACCAACTAATGAAGAAACAAAACTGTTAGTATATCAATCTATTAATTCATGAATCAAACCTTTTAAAGATAGGCCACATTTTAAAACAGTACCATTTTCTCCAAATCAATGATACGTAAGCTCATGGAAAGCCAGCATTCCCTCGCATACTGTAAAGGCCTGTTTTCTGACATCTTTACAGCAGGACCCATACTGCCCCTAAGACCATAAAATTTATGATGGACATTGATAAAGCAAATAATAAATAATGTGAGGTGACACAGGCGCACTTCCTTGAGTTGTTTTAAAGGAGATGAAGCGTGTGTTTGACCTCAGCACATGGCGTCCACACGCTCTGTTATCAAAACATATTCCCTGAATATAAGTTGATACGAGTACTACATCAGAAAACATTTTAACATAACTTAATTAATCAAGTCTTTAAAAGCTATTCTAAAGTTCATGTAGGCCATTTTGGGAAAACTTTGTATAAACATTTTGATTAAGTCCAAATGGATTTCATCCCGTATTAGACATTTATTCCCAAACATTATGATTCAGGAATAGGGTGAACTCCTTTTTTTGGCATAAAGCATTTTGTATTGCATTGATTTTCCATTCTTCAGTCGTTCCAGTGTTCTTTGAAAGAGTGTGCGAGAGTGTTTTATTTATTTTGGTGTCTAAGCATATGATTCCCTTGGGTGTGGTGTTCAATGCGATTTCATAACCTTGGATTGCAGTGAACTGTGTAGTTGTGGTTTTTGAGTGTCAATGACTGTTTATGGTGTTGCCACTTCATTTAAAGCCACAGAGGAAAGAACAACTGTTGGACAACGAGGTTGAGGGAGCTGCAGATAAATTCAATGAAAAGACTTTCCTGGCCGTTTTTAGTATCTAAAGAGCCCCTTTGAGATTTAAAACCATGCGTTATGTCAATTTTATTAATACAGAAAGACTTAAAGTGCACTCAAGGCATAAACTGTTTCAGGAAACCTACTTAAAGACCATTTCTATGCCAATGTTTGGCCATTTTGTTAAAATGTTTTATACACTACAACATAGTAGCAATGAATGATTCGCTGATGTTCCTTTTGAACCAATTCTTCAACCGAAACGATTCACATCCACTTGATTTTTCAGTTATGTTCTTAATATCACCATTTACAAAGTCGCAATCTCATTGCAATTTGTAACTATTTTACATTTTGGCGAATTAGTGGTTAATTTGTATTAATTTGTGCCATAACGGTTTAGGGTTGGAGCTTGATATTTGTTATTTTATTTTTTTTTTCTAAAAAGCAAGTTGACAACTACCATGACATTGGGTTAGAAACCGGCTCTATCGTCAATCAAATTACTAAATCATCTCCTTATTAAAGAGTTAAACTATATCATGCCATTGGGTTGGAAAACCTGCAAAATTGTATTGTCAGATTACTAAAGAGTTAATAATTAAAAAATAAAATAACTTTAAAAATACATACTTTTTTATATAATAGCTACTACTATTTATTATTAGCCTATTGCATTATTAGCCTATAAACACAACACATGGATCAGAGACTGATGCCTATATATAATTTATTATATTTTATCAAGGGTTGAAATCAAACCGACTGTAACCGACTATATTTCGTAAGGACTCAAGATAATAAAATGCGTTTTCCACTGTCAAGGGCTGTAAAATGCAACAGAGTAGATGTTTCACGAAAGATTTTTATCAGGAGTGAAAGGTCACGTCCATGTGTTCGAGACAGGCGTTTACTGTAATCACGGTGATCATTTTGCAATAAGTGAGTAACAATACCAGGATGACTTTCGGTTTTGACCAATTAGGGCAAAGTGTTCTGATGTCACTGTCGTTAGAGAACGGCTCCTGCAGTAAAGGGGCTGAAAAGATGTGATGTCACAGAAAACAATAAAAGGCTGTGTGAGCTGTTTTTAGCCTGTTCTGTGTTCACGACAGTTTTTGGGAGTAGATATGAAAATTCGTTTACAAAATTAAACTGCGGCAGCGTTTTGAACTAAAGCGAATTATGACGCTTTGCAAAATATTTCAAATTCACGGCTGAAAGAAACTTCAAAGGATGTTCTCTGCCATATCGGCGGATCTTCAGAAATCATTTAACAGCAGACAACAAGGGTTTAAAAGCCTGTTAAAAGCTCAACAAATATCATAGTGTCTTCTTTATTGACGGCGCTCAGGTGGAACTGTCACATCTGCCAAAAAGCGGACTTCCTCTGCAAACAAACACACACACACACTCACTTAAATTCGATATGGCTTAATGCAGCATGGGCTGGAGCGCATTTAAACATCCTTCTTTTGTGTCGCTTTTAACAGGTGATGTGCTTTAACGACATTCTAGTGGCATCAGGGACGATGTCAAGCTGCTTCATGACGTGTTTGGTCCAGTAATGACTTAGCAAGAAAAACACATCATTATATGAATCACAGCACGAGTCTCCAGGTGTGCAGCAGTATGAAAGAAACATAAAAGACACCTGCAAATACATGCTATCCTCCAATTAAAAACGTCTCTAATTATTGATTAGTTCGAACTGGAAGAGTCTTTGCTGGAGTTTTTGATTGGTTTGACAGGATGTGGGCTATCTGTCATAAAACTGGAGACATGTTTATCCAAGATAAGGGTCATTTTGATAAGTATCTGGGGTTTAATGCATAAAAGTGTAGATAGCATAAATCCAGATTTGGCTTTCTAAATCCTAATACGTCAAAAATTACTGTGAAGAGTTCACATGTTCACAAACATTATTTTTAAGTCTAACATCTTTTAACAACTATACATACACAATAATGTATATATATATATATATATACATTTATGCACTTAGCAGACTCTTAAAAAGCAACTTACAGTGCATTTAGGCTATACATTTATTTTCTTTTTTACCACTATGTCTTCCCTGGGAATTAAACCCACAACCTTTTGCCCTGTAATGCAATGCTCTACCACTGAGCCACCGAAACACATATTTACATATAGCAATTTATTATAGTAATAATAAAGTAATAATGTATTATATATATATATATATATATATATATATATATATATATATATATATATATATATATATATATATATATATATATATATATATATATATATATATATATATATATATATATATATATATATATATATATATTTGTCTTGCTTATAGAAATCAACAATTGTTTATAAAACTAATAATAGCAGTAATAATTATCATTATGCATCTCGTTTGCAATCCAAGTACTTGCTTTTAAAAATGATGCTGAAGGCAAACCAGGTGTTTTTAGCACAAGGCCAGATTATTACTCCACTCCCAAGCAGTGAAGCCAAACAAAACTTAAACATTACGGTTCTTTTAAATATTGTCATTTTGTCATCTTCATTACTTTTTTATAAAGCTTCAAAGGCTTTGAGTTAAAAACAAGAACCTCCACCCAAAGTTTCCTCCACACCAACTCTTACAGTTCAGTGTTGGTGGTGTTCTTCATGGCTCTGTAATAGACTTCTTGCACAGAGAAGCTCCATCAGGAAGCACTCGTCTCGCTCGTAACGAATCCAGCAGGACAACAACACCGCTGTGTCCTCCGAGCTCAGGTGTTCAAGAGTCTGCAGCAGAGTGGGAAACCTCCAGGTAAACAATGTTGGCTCCCAGGGTCAAATTAAAGCTGCCTGTCGGATACAGATGTAGATCCTCACCCCAGGGGAGTTCGGATACCTGCGGTCCAGAGGAAAGTTTTCACGCACATTGGCAGTCAGAAATTTCAGTGCAGGTGCTCAGTCTGTAATTGTCAGACTGGCTCCTGAGAGAAAGGAGTACTAGTGAATAAAAAAATTCTGACACAAAAAAAGAGAGAGAGAACTGTTCAGGCAGAGCAGCTACAATTCCCACCAGAACTGTGCCGGCTCCAAGCTTAATACCTCCCTTTCCTCTCAGTTCCACCGTTCCCATCTCCAGGAACATGCAGAGCACTACCGCCTGGAAAATAAACAGGGATTGACTATTCATTTATTATGACAGGAAAAGGTATGCACATGTGAACAAATCCCATGGGATTTGAACCTACAACCTTTCTGTCAGGATCTGGTAAGGGAGGAACTCAGGTGCAGACAGGGATTCTCAAACAAAGGGTTTATTACAAAAAGGGGAAAACAAAAACCCACGAGGGGGAAAACACTGACTAGGGAAATACAAAATAACTGAACAGGACTGAGTTAACGGGATAAACAAAGACTCAAAGCACGGGAACACTAACTATAAACAAACACTCACAGAAATACAAAACACTTCTTCAGGAACAGGTACAATCACAAGTGATGAACAAATCTCAATCACAGGTGAGGAACACTCAAATCACAATGAACCGACGCAAGACAGAGCACACTAGGAGATCTAAATAGGGGGAACAATCAAGACACGACAGGTGGCACAGATGGGACAATCAAGACACGACTAGGTTAACAAGGGGGGCGGGGCAAAGGAACGAGACAACACAAGCACATGGCCCAAAGACAAGGCCATGCGCTTGTACACAAAACACGGGTCTGTCATGATCCTGCCTCAAGACTAGGAAAAACCAAGGACACGAGGGCAGAATCATGACAGAACCCCTCCCTTAAGGAGCGGCTTCCAGACGCTCCTCAAGGGATCATCAAACACGGGACACGACTGACATGACAGACTGGGACACAGACACAAACCAACAAGACATGACGAACAACAACAAGGGCAAACATGAGTACACAACGGCAGGGTTGGGGTGACAAATCAAAAAAAACAAACAGGGAAGGGGAGGGGGCGGGACCACAAAGTTCATGGGGGACAGACCAGGGTGGGTGGGAGGGGTAGGGATCTTAGGAGGACAGGACGAAGGCTGACGACGGGGGGTACGGGCAGGTCTGGGTGGTGAGGGGTGGGGAGGGGTCTCGGGACAACTGACAGAGGACATGACAGGAGCAGACACGGGACGCGGGGCAACACTTACGGGACGCGGGGAGACGACAGCTGGACACGGGGAGACAACAGGACACGGGACATCAACTGGACACGGGGCAACATTCACTGGACACGGGGCTACACTCACGGGACGCGGGGCAAGACTTACGGGACGCGGGGCAAGACTTACGGGACGCGGGGAGACGACATCTACTGGACACGGGAGGACAACATCTACTGGACACGGGGGGACCACAGGACACGGGGGGACATTAACGGGACACGGGGCCACATCAACAGGACACGGGGCCACATCAACAGGACACGGGGCCACATCAACAGGACACGGGGCCACATCAACAGGACACGGGGCCACATCAACAGGACACGGGGAGACAACGGCTGGACATTTGGGACTTCTGGGGACAGGGTCAGGGGACAAGACAGGACTGACGGGGATTTCTAAAATTTGGACAAGACGGGACAAATAATCAGAAAATGCTTTAGCAGCTAGGACAATTGGCATCTCCTTATGAGATGAGACCGACTGTACAAGAGTCTTTGCTGCAGAGTCGGCCGCGGCTCTCTCCTCCGCTCTCACGACTGCCGACTTGCATACAGCCCTCTTCTTTGCCGGCTCGGGCACGCTAGCGCTCACCGCTGCTGACTCGGGCACGCTCACTGCTGCTGGCTCGGGCACGCTCACTGCTGCTGGCTCGGGCACGCTCACCGCTGCTGGCTCGGGCACGCTCACCGCTGCTGGCTCGGGCACGCTCACCGCTGCTGGCTCGGGCACGCTCACCGCTGCTGGCTCGGGCACGCCAGTGCTCTCCGCTGCTGGCACGGGCACGCCAGCGCTCTCCGCTGCTGGCACGGGCACGCCAGCGCTCTCCGCTGATGGCACGGGCACGCCCACCGCTGCTGGTACGGGCACGCCAGTGCTCTCCGCTGCTGGCACGGGCACGCCAGCGCTCTCCGCTGCTGGCACGGGAGGAAACGGGGTCACAGGACCGGCAGGCCCCCTCTTCCTCCTCTTCCTCCTTGGGCGCGGTGCAGAGACCACAGCTGGGTCAGAGGCGGGTTGGGGGAGTTCGGTCTCTGGCAGGGCTGACTCCGACAATTCCGAGGCAGACTCCCATGATAACCGTCTCCCTCGCTTCCCGGGGAGACCGACGGGTGTGGGAGGCACCTCAGGACTCGGTGAGGGATGTGCCTGATCCCCCAGAGTGGCCACGGCCAGGATACGACCCTCTGGAACCGTTGGCAGCTGGGTAGGTGGGGACCTCTGGGGCTCCTCCTCTCGCCCGCTCACTCCGGAACGACCTCCCCTGGTCCCCCGGAACACCACAAGGCGAGAGCCCTCAAAACAATCTCGCTTGCTGGCTGACAACATCCAGTATTGCCTCCTGTCTGCTGAGTTCCCTTTTGGTCGGTTCATTCTGTCAGGATCTGGTAAGGGAGGAACTCAGGTGCAGACAGGGATTCTCAAACAAAGGGTTTATTACAAAAAGGGGAAAACAAAAACCCACGAGGGGGAAAACACTGACTAGGGAAATACAAAATAACTGAACAGGACTGAGTTAACGGGATAAACAAAGACTCAAAGCACGGGAACACTAACTATAAACAAACACTCACAGAAATACAAAACACTTCTTCAGGAACAGGTACAATCACAAGTGATGAACAAATCTCAATCACAGGTGAGGAACACTCAAATCACAATGAACCGACGCAAGACAGAGCACACTAGGAGATCTAAATAGGGGGAACAATCAAGACACGACAGGTGGCACAGATGGGACAATCAAGACACGACTAGGTTAACAAGGGGGGCGGGGCAAGGGAACGAGACAACACAAGCACATGGCCCAAAGACAAGGCCATGCGCTTGTACACAAAACACGGGTCTGTCATGATCCTGCCTCAAGACTAGGAAAAACCAAGGACACGAGGGCAGAATCATGACACTTTCTTTAACCAGTCCAGATTTTTAGTGCACTTGATGAAGCTGAACTTATGGCATCCCTCACAGCAGCGACGCCAAACCGGCTCCAGTCCTGGCTGAGTCTGATCTTGTGATTGGCCAGATTAAATTCAGATGAAGTCAGGTGAAGTTTTGACAGTGCAGGAAGTCGATTCTCATCATAGGGCACCAAAGCCATCTTCAGCTGCATGAAAGGACCACAGAATATCTTGTTAATACACTTTCAATACTTTAATCATAAAATGAAGGTTAATTATAGAATAGAAGTCATATCTGATAGCTTTATTTATGTCGAGCTCTATGTAGACATGTACATATAAATCCACAAAGTTAACAGTTTCTTATTCTGTGACGGTTTAAAATATTTGTTATTTATTTATTTATTTATTTACTTCTGTCTGTCTCCTCGAGACTCACCTACTTCATCTGATGTTTAGGCATGTAATGTTTTATGGTGGTTTGTAAACCAGCTTTAGGTGCATATACCGCCACCTACTAGGATGGAGTGTGGAGCATTGATGTAAATTGATGTAAGGATAAAAACTAAAATGCTAAAGAAAAAAACCCATAATAATTCTTTAAATCCTGTTAATTTACTCTGTGTCTTTGAGATAGTTAAATAGTATGTACGTTTTTGTTTCATATTTGATAAATGATCACTCATATGTTTGGTTGGGGATTGATAGAGATTCCATTTGATTCACAAGCTCTTTATTCAGTTCTGATCTTGATTCAGTATCATTTGATTCACATTTATTCTTATTCTCTTATTCTGATTCCAGTTTACATACGATTTAATTGGGTTAAACTATTTCTCAGAATTTGATGACGGCCATTTATGTACCTTGATTTAGTATTCATATTGGTTATAATCCTGTATTCTTCAAGAGTACTTCTAGATTGACTCAAAAAGCCTGTTTTGCTCTAATATTTACAAACAATACTTATCATACAGTTGCTGGTACACACTGATATTCCTTGGATCAAGAGCTGTCACAACTAAAAATATACTGCCAAAAAAAAAGTTAAAGTTACTCAGTGTACCTCTTTAATGTGATTGTACATTCAAGCAAATAATGGAGTTCCCTGACAAGCATGTGCAAAAAAAGCGATACCTTTTAAACAGTACTATACTAGGAATAACTTCTGTTTTGCAAGTTGTTACCTTGTTTGTCCATGAACAATTTTAGATGAGATAAACTCATGACCATTTCTCACACACTTCCCCTCTGTTTTGTTTCAGATCAGCTGTCAGTGGTAATGGAGGCCATGCAGCCAAGACCAGCTAGGATACTTGTTGACATATTTCTTTTTGTTGCAATATTGTCATGATCTGTGCTTTGATTTGTTGTTATGAATTCAGTTCTATATTTTTTAAATAAAGCACAATAAATAAGTAATGGACATATTTAATAGTGACAGTGAATACAAAATACACTGTTATAGATGGAGTCAGCTCACTTATTTGGAATATATTAAATTCAATTGCATTCATGTAAAATATTCAAAGATTTTATGAAATAAATTACAGTAAAATTACTGTAGTATTATTATACTGTAAAAAGTTACAGTAAGGATATAAGGATATAGTACTGTAAAATTTAAGTTGCGGTAAGGGTACTTTACTGTAAAATGAAATTGTGGTTAGGCCATCATACTATGAAATAAAATCGCAGTAAGGGCATTATACTGTAAAATGAACTTGTGATAATCTACTGTAAAGGGGTAGTTACAGTAACTTGCTCCCAGTAAGTTACCGAAAAAATATAATAAAAAGTCTAATAGTGTGAAACATGTCGTTAGTTGCATCAATATTTAACAATTTCTGAAAGGAGATCGGATTAATTATGGTTAGGGTTAGGAAGTGCAACTGTTCAAATTAATCTAATGTTGACCGAATGACTACATTTAAATGACTACGTTCATTGAACACAAAATCTAAAATCTACACGGAGTCTAAATACTAAATAATTTCTTCTGAGAATTACTATCAGGCGGACAAAAAAATGGCTGATTAGAACCCATAGGCCTATAACAATAATTCAATGTAAAATAAAAGCATGAAAAATTACTGAATGAAGGAAATGTGAGAAAGCGATTCGGTTCCATGATGCAGAAAGTAAAAACAAAAACAAGCCTGACAAAAACACTGACTACGGCAACACATAGTCAGCAAAATAAATGTGTCAAAGCCACTTCCTTAAGGCATGAGCTCTATATGTGTACTGTAATGGTGAGAATTGGACCTTAAAATAAAGGGTGATTCTTTGTCTAATCTGCTTGGTGTTTATTAAGGGACTGAATGGAGTCAGTTTGAATTGATCAGGAACTGAAGGTTGTTTGTTTGAATCCCAGTAGATTGTTGAAGGGTTTCCTGGAGATACTAACAAATGAACTCACATACTAACACATTTAACTATATGTTTAGAATCTGCATCAGTAAGATAATGAAAAATAAAGGAATTTGAATCAGTCTGAAGGAAGTCCACTTTTAACAGCTCTACAGGATGTCAAGGCCAACATTGAAATAAAAAAATCTGATAAAAATAATGATTGCACAAATATGATCAGCAGAAATAAATGTGCCAGTCACATCCTTAACAGCATGACCTTATATTTTGTAGTCAAAATACTTACTATGGCAACAGAGATAATCAGCAGAGATAAAGGTGTCAAAGTAAGAGAGTTCCTTTAATTGCATGAGCGCAATTTGAGTGTGAATGTTGTTTTTGAGTAAAAGACTAATTTAGCATAGTTTATTTTACTTTAATATGTCATATTTTCCAACTTCCATCTTCCCATTCCTTTCATTATCAGACTTTTCAAATGGTTCATCATCATCAAGATGAATGTAGCACGTGACTATTGAGGAACAGACAGACGTGTAACCACACGAAGACAACTTGAGTAGTTCTTTTGACTAAAAGACAGAACAGTTTCATTTTAGACTTGCTCCATTATCTCATACGGTTGAAAAAATGATCTGCATACTTATTTTCTTCTGTTTATGGCATCTGGTTGGTGAGTTAAACATGTTTTTATCGCATCAGGTCACATACAGTCAGATTAACTAAAATTCTGTCATCAACTTTAAATTGCTCCAAACCTGTTTGTCTTTCTTCCGTGGAAACTCAAAAGACATTATTTGTGTGAATGCAGTACACTGGATCTTTTGGGTTTCACAGATAAAATAAAGTCGAACAGGTCTGGATCAACAGGGTGAGCAAATAATGACAAAACATTCATTTGTGCGTGAACCGTTTTTTAAATCTGGGTATTTTGGTTTGCTATAGGTTCAGTAACAGACAGAATGAAGATGTCCGTAATGGAGGGAGATGCTGTTACTCTTCACACTGATGTTACTGAAATACCCAGACAAACTATAAATTACATACAGTGGAGGTTTGGACCTGACAAAAAAACATTTATAGTCATTCAGTTTAATAAGGGGGCACCTGTTATTAATTATTTTAATGCAGAGATATTCAGAAACAGACTACAGATCGACAATCAGACTGGATCTCTGACCATCAGGAATATCAGAACAACAGACTCTGGACTTTATCAAATGATAAAATACAAACCTTTCTACTTCAATGTTATGGTCTATGGTAAGTGTTTCAACTGAATGCATATTTATACATTTCTTTCTTTTGAAAGCTTGTGATAAAAGGCCTTAAAAAGCTGAAAATAAAAGACAATAATAATATTCACCTTCTTGTAATAACATTTATACTTTTTACCTATTTTTTATATATATTTTCCAGCTCGTCTGCCCATTCCTGACATTACTTGGGACTCAGGATCATCAGTGTCTAATTGTTCACTGCTGTGTTCAGTGGTGAATGTGAGTGCTGTGACTCTCTCCTGGTACAAAGGAAACAGTTTATTGTCCAGCATCAGTGTGTCTGATCTCAGCATCAGTCTCTCTCTACCTCTGGAGGTGGAATATCAGGAGAAAAACAGCTACAGCTGTGTGATCAACAATCCCATCACAAACCAGACTCAACATCTGGACATCACTCAACTCTGCCACACATGTGCAGGTACAGTACGTCAACATCATGTTGTTGGTGAGTTTGTCATAATTTTTTGCAGCTTCTTATTAAAACCTCTTTTTTTTCAGACTCTGTCCACTGTTGCGGTTTCACTGAAGTTGTGATTCGATTGGTCAGCTCTGCTGTGGTGGGCGTGGCTATTGTTGCCATAGTGATTTATGACATAAAATCCAGAAGAGCTAAGTTCCCGAATGATGGTCGTGAAAATCCTGGAAATAGAGAATTTAACAGTCAATGGACAGGAAACGAATATAATCTTGATGAAATTTGAATATTGATATATTCAGCTGTAAAATATTTCTTTAAATAAGTAAGAACATTTCTCTTGATTACCACTTCAATTCTGTTGGAACTAAACTCTGCAGGACATCGGCACTCCAGGACCGAATTTGCCTACCCCTTGCTATTACATGGCAGCTCCTTATAATTCTACAACATTATAAAAAAATAAAATAAATAATAATAATATAAAAAAAACTTTCAACTCTGTTACCATACCATACTTTGTCTTTAAATTGGTGAATTATCTCCCACAATATGTAAGATACAGGAAATGATGTCACTTTTTCTTCACTGTTAAGATCTGAAACACTGAATGTGCTCTCATGAAGAAAATATTTTAATCTAAAAGTGACCAACGAATTGGGATCTCGCTTATGCCCCATCCACATGGAGACGCATTTCGCTGTAAACACATACATTTTGTGTCGTATAGGCGTTTCATCCACACGGATCTGCCGTTTTGGGAGAGTGAAACCGATATTCTTTTAAACCGGACCCCAGAGTGGATAAATTTGAAAACCCCACCTTTGCGTTTGGACAGCGAATCCATATATTTTATGAAACAATGGCATCATTGTCCCACGTCTCGCCCCTGGTCAGACACTGCAACGTCATGTAACAGAAACAAAAGCATGAAAAAAAATACTGTACATTAACACACAAAAAAAAATTGGATAGGGAAAGTTGTGGCTTCGTGTGGACGTAGCCTTAGAGAGACCAATCTACTTTGAGTGTAAACTAAATGAGCCAATCCACATTGGCATGCAATTATTGCATCCAGCTGCCGTTGATCACAGCGTGAGCATAAAAAGGCAGCAGGTAAAACGCAAATTAGCTTTTCATTTGGGACCCGAGAGACAACATCGTTGTAAAGATGACGGATCATCTTTTTAAAGATGCCATTACCCGTACGTTTCTGGATGCAGTCATTACCTGATGCCGGGTGATAGACACGATCGCTGGGTCACGTGTCTGAGCATTAAACACACTAAGGTGGTGTTAGCGGGTGAGTCATGTTCCCATTGCAGAAAGGTGACCATCTCTGAGCTGGGTTTTCCTCCAGGGTGGCAGAGCTCCATTGCCTCTGCTGCAATCTAGTGTTCTTCCTAGCGGCTGCCAGATGAGGGCTATTTCCAGCAGTAGATCATGTTGTTTGAGGTTTAGTGGTGGCAAACCCCTAGGCGAACCAACCCTCGGGGGAATATTTCTTCTCTAGTGCTTCCCTACCTGTTTAGTTACCAAAGGAACGCGCTGGGCCCTATTCAAAGAGCGTACCAATGGTATTCTTGAGTGCTCCTCCCGATGACCAGATGTCGATTACTGCATCGGAGGCAGAGCTCTCTGGAGAGGAAGATTCTGCAGTGCTGCTGCCCTCCGGGGTGGTGGCAGGGCCTGAATCAGATCCGGACCCGGGCTGCCGAGAGGGTGATTGGTTTCTCAGAGTGCCTCCGTGCCTTTATTCCTGGAGGTGCATGAGGACAGCAACTACTCATGGACAGCAACTACTGCCGGAATCCAATCTGCTGGGTTCTTCTCCCTCACCACACATTTGACAGTGGTACAGCTGGGGGGCAAAGGCACCGAAGGATCTGCACAAGGGTGTCATGATCCAGAACCTGACCTCACGTTCCGAGCGATGTAGATCACGACAAGTTCTCTGGGTTGTTCGATTTCCACACTTGTGGTCCAGGAGCGCCATCTCTGGCTGTGTCTGGTCAATATGAGGGATGGCAACAAAGTTCGGTTTCTTAAAGGCCATCTTTCAATTTAATTGTATAACTTAATTTATACAGAATCTCGTATGAAAATGTTAATTTAAAAATGACGTAAAAATGACGTAATGACAGGCAAACATAGGCGCTGCCACCCTGGTTCTCAGTGTGGGTTTAGGTCATGGGTGCCCAACCCTGCTCCTGGCGATCGATTGTCCTGCAAAGTTAGCTCCAATCCTAGTCAAAAACACTTGCCTTTAATTTTTAAGTGAGCCAGAAGACCTTAATTAGTTGCTTCAGGTGTGTTTGATAAGGATTGGGGTACCCCAGGTTTACGCAGTCTGAGAGGTGGTTACAGAAAAGAGAGTTTGTCATTATCACTATTATAGTATGTTTTTGTATCAATGACTGTATTAACATGAACAACATATTCCCATCCTAACCGGAACACTAACTGCTTTCATACACATACTCCGCAGTACATGCGAGCTCATTTACGTAATGTCTGTTGGAAATACTAAAGGCGGTCTCACACCGGACGAGAAGCGCCACGTCGTGTCGCGCCACATGTAAGACAATTCAAGGTATCGCACACCAGACGCGCACATTCTATATGCGTGAGCTCAATTTCGCAGCAAGATGGGAGAGTTTTAACTTCATCTATTATTATTATTTTAAATATATGATTTTAATTGATAAAAGCTGAGTTTTGAACGTTAATTAATGAAAAGAATCTGTGTTATTATAATAAGTCTGTTATTGTTTTGTTGTATCTGTTGTCTAGGCAACTGTGCAGCTGAAAACGTAACCAAACACTTTGTAATGTTTTAATTGAATGAAACAAGTGTACTGTATTTTAATTTCAGTTTCAGTTTATAACATCTGGGTTTTTTTATATAAAACTATGCAGATGGCGCTCTGTGGCGCGGCAGAAATTTGAACAGCGTTCTGAGTCGTAGCTGGGCGCCGCGGACAGACGCCGAATGGCGCCGCCGGTGTGTGTACTCCCATAGAGAATAATGTGTTCGAATTTTAAAGACGTGGTGCGACGCGACGCGGCGCTGCGCCTCTCGTCCGGTGTGCGACCCCCTTAAGAGAGGAGTAGTATAACAGCAGGCTAAATTCAGAATTCCAGCTGGCCTGTTATGCTGTTCAGATATACGGCCCAAACGCTTGACATCTGCAGAAGCAGAACATGTGGACACAGGTCTGAAAGCAGTTACTGATTAAAAATCAGCTAGCAATTTCTAAAACAAAAAAAATCACGATAAACTATGTTGTGCAGAAATGCACAGCATTTCCATCCCTGTCCAGACTAGCAAGCCGTCATAGATGTACGCTATAGCTTACAGCATTCATTTAAAATCTGGGATCTAAATTCACATGTTGCTGGCATAGATGGTGACAATCTACATGGATGCTTGAAACAACAGTTTACAGCAATATTGCTAAATATGATTTATTAAAGATACTGCAATTTGATAAACATGGAGATAATGTTAGCCACAATTAGCTATAGCCTGTGGTCACTCCACCGATTCTCCTCACACCACAACTCTATCTCTCTCCTCTGTCCATTTACCCTTCCCCTTAACTCTGCCTGACCCCTCTCTTGCCTAGGCGGCTCATAATTATACGCCAATGGCCCATTGTAAGAGTTCACATTAACCCCAACTGCAACCTCTTCACTGTCTGACTCCATTACGAAGAGATGAGATTAACCAGCCGTTGCGTCACTTCCGATCAGAGCATTTTTGACAGCGGAAGTAATTTTACTCACAATTTCTTTTAATAAACTTTTTTAATACACATTTATGATTAATTTCTTCAGGCAAATCAAGTTCCTACACTATTTATCTACACATTCATTCATTGAAAGATGGGCTTTAATGCCCATGTGTCCCAGACCGGCCTCTTCCACAACATAGTAAAGAGCTTGGCACAGCAGCTCTCGGCTGCACGGAAGTAGACTGAGGCGGTTCATCACACCCTGCCCCAGCGGGCAGCTGATGCCTTCACCTGTCTGCCATTCACAACACCCCAGCCTGCCTGTTGCCAAGGGCCACTGAAAATAGAATGAGACCGCATCGGCACTGGCTCCATGGCCTCCACCTTCATAACCCCTGTCTCCACCACGGGCTAGGGGGCCACACACAACAGGCATGCAGTGCCGGGGGTGTGGACATGCCCCCATGTGTACTTTCATATCAATTGCCTAGAGTTGATAGCAGTGCGCCTTGCCAAAACCGTCTTAAAGGGTGCTTAAGTGTGACTTACCCCAAGAGGAAGTTGACACCATCACTTTGGCGAGATTACCGTTTATGAGATTTATGCCTTGAAGTGGAACTTGTTCGTCGAGCGGTGTTCTTTTCATCGAGAAGACTCCCAGAGATACTCGATCAGGTTTGTGTTTTCCTTTACCCTTGTCTAAGTCTTTGTTGCTGCTAACCGTTACCCAGTGGAAGGGAAAGTCGGTAGGTAAGCATGACCTGGTCATCAGGTTAAATCCTCCCTGACTCCCCTACATACCCTCTTGGGACCTGTCTCCAGTGCTTAAAACACTACAGAAAGGTCCATTTTTAGAATTTTCAATCAGACAAGCTAAAGTTTCTTTCTTTAAAAACTCTGCTACTGCTTACCCTGACCTCCATCAAGAGGGTAGGGGATCTGCATGCATTTTCTATAGGTGAGTGTTCATAGACAGCTTGAGTAGCAAGATTGTGTTCAGTTTGAACTATTCCTTCAATTTTGTATTTTTTTGGGTAATAATAAGAAGCACTTCTTCTGGTACTTATTGTCGCTGCAGAGTGGCCCGCAGTACCGCAGTTTAGACACAGCCCCTGGTTTCTGTGTCTCTCCTTCTCGAGAAAGGTGAGCTCTGCCCATCTGCATGGATTCAGGATCGAAGCGACGATCAGCTGTCTTCTCCACCATACCTGAGAATTGGTCATGACCTTGAACCGCTCTTCCAGACATCAGTGTGACGATAAAAGCCACTTTGGATTCCTCTGTGGGAAAAGATGAAGGCTGGAGAGCAATGTGAAGAGAACACATAGTTAAAAATGAATGACATAACAGGGGCTCACCGGAGGAGACAGTTGGTGAGCAGGTGAGCCAGTGAGCAGGTGAGAAGGTCTCAGCCACACGGATACTGCGAGGCAGTGACCCGATCTAACTCCGATCCAAGGCAGAGGCAATTTAGGACTCTGAGGACAGGAGAGAAGACGGGACAAACTCAAACAATGATCTCACAACATGCAGTACCAAACACAAGAGAGATAAAGACAGCAAAAAACAAGTGGCAGGTGCAGCTGTGCTGATTAACCTGTCAGCCCACGGTTGCCGGTGCAATGCTGAATGAGCAATCAGACAGGTAATGAGAGACAGACGTGCAGAAATGAACACACAGATCCATGAACCGTGAAACAAAGTATCCTAAAATGTCTATTCCCAGCAATCTGCCTTGGAATGTAAACATTTTAAAAACATTTGACAATAATGAACTTTTAAAAAGGTATACTGCCTTAATTGCAGGGTTATTATGACTGTTGTAGAACTTGTTGGGACCTTTATCCTTGTTTTCATTAACAATTTTGGCAAAAAGTAACGGCTCTTCTTACCTCCAGTTTGGTTTTTCTTTTATGTTTGCATGTCTTAATGTATATCAGCCATGATTATTTTTTAATTAAAAGGCTGTTTAAATGCATATTATATGCATGTTTACTACAAGATACATACATGTAAGACGCTGACAATTAGCTGAACATATACTTGTTTAATTAGTAACTCTTAGCCCGCATTTAAAAATTTGAATGTGGCAATTAACATTTTTATTTTTGAAACTTATTTTTAATATGGCAGTGCTATAGAGCAATAGGGTTGTTGGAACCTGATAAAAAAAGAGAAGAGAAAGAGAAGATCTGTATGTTAATATGAGTGAGTGTGTAGTTTATCGGTGCAGGAATGCTTTTCAGCTAACTTGAACTTCAATTTACCTCATATTTGACTAACTAAACAGCTTTTCTGTGTAAAATAGACTGTATCATCCAAAGCATCTATCATACCTGGAGAAAGCTGTTTGTTCATCCCAGCAGTAGCTGAAGAAGTACACATCCGATTGTGTTGCCATATTCCAGTCGTTTTACTCAGTTTTACAGTCAGCTTTTAAAGCCAATAATCTGAGACATAAACTGCTGACGAATTACCCTGGAACCAACGAGAACTGAAATGTAACATGCAGATGCACAAATGAATAAATAAACAGCTGTTTAAATAAACCTGGTTAATAATAGACAAAAAAATAATAATAAGAAGAAGAAGTTGTGCTGGTATAGACTAACACATGACTAATAAGAGTGTGAGGAGCAAACAACTAGATGTGTAAAGACTGAAGGAGAAGTTAAACTCATTATCTAGTTTCAAGATAGTGTCAGGAGAAAATGGGCAGGATTCAGATGCGGGTTTACGCAAGGCTTTATTTAAAGCAGAGGAGGCAGATCAGATGAGTCACGTTCACAGGATTACTCGTAGTGACTGGAAGAATAGTCGAAGCAGATGAATCAAACCGATGAGTAACGTTCCACAGTTATTTGTATGACCGCTGAGACCGGAGGGATGACACTGAAGCTTCCAAGAGCTCTGCGCTGGGGAACAGGGGGCAGAGAAAACAGCTAAACACACTGGAGCCTGAGGACAAGACACGACAAAAGGTGAGTGCCAAGAATAGCTAGAAGATCGGAGCTATTGATACGAGTAACAACAGTCTGACAATAGACAGAGAAACACGGGGACTGATAAGGGGAAAAAATTAGAAGAACATAGAAAACAGGTGGTGAGTAATTAGGGTTCACAATACTGAAACAAGGAGGGCGGGGAAAACTCAAACAGGTAGACGTGGTGAGCTGACAAGAGACCCAAACACACACAAAAGGCAGGTGATTAGCCCCGAGACCCGACAGTACCCCCCCTCCCAGGAGCGTCACCTGACGCTCTAGGAAGGGGCCTACCTCGATGCCGCCGGAAGTCCTCAATCAACGAGCGGTCCAGAATGTCCCAGGACGGCACCCAGCACCTCTCCTCTGGACCATACCCCTCCCAGTCCAAAAGATACTGAAACCCCCTGCCGCGGCGCCGCTCGTCGAGTAATCTCTTAACCGTATAGGTAGGAGATCCATCCACAAGACGAGGGGGCGGGGGGGTGGGCCGACAACAAGCAGGATTAAGGGGGGAAGAGAACACCGGCTTGACCCTGGAAACATGAAACACCGGATGAACCCGACCAAAAGTGGGAGGGAGCTTGAGCCTGATCGCCACCGGACTAACCACCTTGGTGATGCGGAATGGCCCAATGAATCTGGGTGCCAGCTTATGAGAAGGCGCCCGGAGAGGCAGATCCTTGGTAGAAATCCAAACCCGCTGACCACGCACATAGGCAGGAGGAGAGGACCGGCGACGATCAGCTGCGGTCTTGGTTCGGCCAGAGGCTTGGACCAGAATCCTCCTGACTTTCTCCCAGGTGCGACGGCAGCGCTGGACGAAAGCCAGGGCGGATGGAACCGCTGCGTCGGGTTCCTGTGACGGGAACAGAGGTGGGTTATAACCAACAGAACACTCAAAGGGGGACATACCTGACGCGGCCACCGGAAGCGTGTTATGAGCGTACTCTGCCCAGGAGAGCTGCTGGCACCAGGAACTCGGATTGTTGGACGCTAGACAGCGGAGCATTCTTCCTAGATCTGGTTGGCCCGCTCACACTGCCCATTGGTCTGGGGATGAAACCCTGAAGACAGACTAGAAGAGGCCCCAATCTGTCTACAAAATTCCCTCCAGAACCGGGAGACGAACTGGGGACCCCTATCAGAAACCACATCCACCGGAAACCCATGGAGACAGAAGACGTGGTCCACCACCAGTTGGGCGGTCTCCCGGGCGGAGGGCAGCTTGGGCAGGGGGATGAAATGAACCGCTTTGGAAAAGCGATCCACCACTGTGAGAACAACAGTGTTACCCTTCGACGGAGGAAGCCCTGAGACGAAATCAAGGGCAATGTGTGACCAAGGGCGGGAAGGGATAGGGAGAGGGTTTAGCAGACCATCAGGAGGGCGATTGACCGGCTTACTTTGGGCACATGTGGGGCAGGCCAACACAAACTGTCTAACATCTGTGGCCATAGTAGGCCACCAGAAACGCTGTCGGATGGCAGACAACGTCCTCCGAATCCCTGGATGGCAGACTAACCTGGATGAGTGACCCCACTCAAGGACCTCAGAGCGCAGCGCAGCCAGCACCGGCAACCTGCCCGCCGGACACTCCCCCGGCACTTGCACCCCTCGACCGGCCTCCTCAACTCGCTGCTCGATTCCCCATGAAAGAGCCCCGACCACCACCCCCTCAGGAAGGATGGCCTCGGCCGCAACCTCCCCCCTGGAGCACCGAACAGACGAGAGAGGGCATCGGGTTTGGTGTTCTTAGATCCCGGCCGGTACGAGAGGGTGAAGTTGAACCTGGCAAAGAAGAGTGCCCAACGGGCCTGGCGCAAGCTCAGCCTCTTGGCTGAACGGATGTATTCCAGGTTCTTGTGATCCGTCCAGACCAAGAAGGGCTGCACTGACCCCTCCAACCAGTGACGCCACTCACCCAAAGCCAATCGTACCGCCAACAGTTCTCTATTGCCGATGTCATAGTTACGTTCTGCAGGGCTGAGACGACGAGAGAAGAATGCACAAGGGTGGAGCTTCCCATCGTGGAGGGAACGCTGAGACAGAACTGCGCCAACCCCGACGTCCGAAGCATCAACCTCAACAATGAACTGGGCCTCAGGATCTGGAACCAACAGAACAGGTGCAGAGACAAAACGGGACTTTAAAATGTCAAAGGCTACCTGCGCTTCCCGGTTCCATCTGAAGGACACCTTAGTTGAGGTTAGGGCTGTGAGCGGTGCAGCAATCTGACCAAAATTTCTGATGAATCGCCGGTAGAAGTTGGCGAAACCCAGGAATCGCTGCAGAGCCTTCCGGGAGTCAGGAACCGGCCACTGGGCAACAGCTTCAATCTTAGCGGGATCTGGCTTGATCCCCTCCGTAGAAATAATGTGGCCAAGGAACGTAACAGACTCAGCGTGGAATTCACACTTCTCCGCCTTGACAAACAACTGATTCTCTAACAACCGCTGGAGAACCCGTCAGACATGCTGGGTGTGTAATTGGAGAGAAGAGGAGAAAATCAAGATATCATCCAAATACACGAAGACAAATTGATTGATCATGTCACCCAACACGCTGTTGACGAGTCCCTGGAAAACGGCTGGAGCATTGGTAAGACCAAACGGAAGAACCAAGTACTCGTAGTGTCCCGAAGGGGTGTTAAATGCCGTCTTCCACTCATCCCCCTCCCGAATGCGCACCAAGTGGTAGGCGTTGCGCAGGTCTAACTTGGTGAAGACCCGAGCTCCCTGTAATAATTCAAAAGCAGAAGACATTAAAGGTAGGGGGTACCTGTTCTTAATAGTAATGTCATTCAAACCTCTGTAATCAATGCAGGGGCGCAGGGAGCTGTCCTTCTTCTGAACAAAGAAAAAACCTGCACCAGCGGGAGAGGAGGAATGGCGGATGAGCCCAGCTTGAAGTGACTCACGTATATACTTGTCCATGGCCTCTCTCTCAGGACCCGAAAGGGAGTATAACCGACCCTTAGGCGGAGAAGCGCCCGGGAGAAGATCAATGGCACAGTCGTAGGGGCGATGCGGGGGTAACGAGGTGGCCCGGGCCTTACTGAAGACCGCCCGAAGATCATGGTACTCCACGGGGACACCGGACAGGTCAGAGGGATCCTCCTGAGGAACACAAGACACAGAGACAGGAGGAAAAACAGCACCCAAACATGACAGGTGACAAGACTGACTCCAGGCTAAAACAGCATTGTTGACCCAGTCAATGTGTGGGTTGTGTTTATGTAACCACGGGTGCCCCAGGATTAAAGGAGCCTTAGGGGAATCAATAATAAACAGTTCAATCAGCTCGCTATGGCTGTCAGCAATATGAAGGCTTATCTTGGGGGTGATGTGAGTGATGGTGGTAAGGGGACGGCCAGCTAAAGACCATGCTGATACGGGACTAACCAGAGGAATAAGCGGTATTTTCCAACGTTGAGCAGAAGCAGCATCGAGGAAGTTCCCCTCAGCCCCTGAATCCACAAGGGCGAGCCCAGCGTGAGATCGACTCTGGAAAGAGAGTTGGAACGGCAGCTGAGTCCGTGCTGCAGGAGAGCTTGAATTAAGAACCGTGCCCACCAGGACTCTCCGCCTCACTGGTGGACCCTGGCTTTTAACGGACAGTGAAGGGCGAAGTGTCCTCCCCTGCCGCAGTATAGACACGCCCCCGATGACAGACGCTCCTGCTTCTGTTGTGGTGTAAGCCGTAAACGACCCAACTGCATGGGCTCCTTCTCCGAGGGCTGTCGGCCGGCAGAACTGGCTGAACTGGCTGAAGAGGACTCTAGGTGGCGCCACGGGGCGGGCGCTTGCCGTTGTTTGCGGCGGCGGCTGAGACGGCCCTCAATACGGAGCGCGAGATTAATGAGATTATCCAATTCCCGCAGGAGCTCTATGGCCGCGAGTTCATCAGAAATTTGAAAATCCAACCCCTCAAGAAAACGAGCGCGCAGCGCGCTCTCATTCCAGCCACACGCCGCCGCTAAAGTCTGGAACTGGATGGCGTAATCCGTGACAGAGCTCCTCCCCTGAGTCAGACGCGACAACTGGGCCGCCGCCTCGTCTCCCTGAGCTGAACGATCAAATAACTTTGCCATCTCTCGACTAAAATCAGTGAAGGTAGCACAACAGGGAGCCTGCGATCTCCATACGGCAATTCCCCATTCGCGGGCACGGCCCCAAAGAAGTGTAAGGACGTACGCAACCTTGGCCTCCTCATTTGCGTAACGCCGGGGCTGCAGAGAAAACACCAGTGAGCACTGGGAGAGAAACGCTTGACAGGCGTTAGGATCGCCATCATAGACCGGCGGATTGTTGGCATGAGGTTCGGACTCGTGGGCCATACCGGTGTGAAGAATGGACCCCCGGTTTGTTGCCTCTCGCTGAAGGTCGTCCACCCGTGTGAGGAGCTCGGAGACTCGGGCACTGAGAGCGTCCACATCCTGCGCGGTGGTGTTGAGCTGAGTGGCATGCTGTCCTAACAAAACTCCCTGCTGCACGAGAGCCGAGCGGAGTGGATCAGATCCCGCTGAATCCATGATCTGGTCAGACTGTTCTGTCAGGAGAAAATGGGCAGGATTCAGATGCGGGTTTACGCAAGGCTTTATTTAAAGCAGAGGAGGCAGATCAGATGAGTCACGTTCACAGGATTACTCGTAGTGACTGGAAGAATAGTCGAAGCAGATGAATCAAACCGATGAGTAACGTTCCACAGTTATTTGTATGACCGCTGAGACCGGAGGGATGACACTGAAGCTTCCAAGAGCTCTGCGCTGGGGAACAGGGGGCAGAGAAAACAGCTAAACACACTGGAGCCTGAGGACAAGACACGACAAAAGGTGAGTGCCAAGAATAGCTAGAAGATCGGAGCTATTGATACGAGTAACAACAGTCTGACAATAGACAGAGAAACACGGGGACTGATAAGGGGAAAAAATTAGAAGAACATAGAAAACAGGTGGTGAGTAATTAGGGTTCACAACACTGAAACAAGGAGGGCGGGGAAAACTCAAACAGGTAGACATGGTGAGCTGACAAGAGACCCAAACACACACAAAAGGCAGGTGATTAGCCCCGAGACCCGACAGATAGGACACATTTTTGCTAAGACACATTTCCTTCCCTCAGGTTTGAGGAATATTTTATTCTCATACTTTTGAAGAAATGCCTCACTCATTCATTTTCTTCTGTTTGTGGCATCTGGCTGTAAGTGTTTATTGTTTTGGTACAGATGCAATACATATATTCTTGGTGATGGAAGGAGATTTTGTTACTGAGATACGCAGGCACTATAAACAATATACACTCACCTAAAGGATTATTAGGAATACCATACTAATACTGTATTTCACCCCCTTTCACCTTAAGAACTGCCTTAATTCTACGTGGCATTGATTCAACAAGGTGCTGAAAGCTTTCTTTAGAAATGTTGGCCCATATTGATAGGATAGCATCTTGCAGTTGATTGAGATTTGTGGGATACACATCCAGGGCACGAAGCTCCCGTTCCACCACATCCCAAAGATGCTCTATTGGGTTGAGATCTGGTGACTGTGGGGGCCATTTTATTACAATGAACTCATTTTCATGTTCAAGAAACCAATTCGAAATAATTGGAGCTTTGTGACATGGTGCATTATCCTGCTGGAAGTAGCCAAGTAGTTCGTCTTCCCGTCCCTGTCATCAGCAGATACTCTACATGTTCTTTATCATCAGGATCATCAGTGTCTAATTGTTCACTGCTGTGTTCAGTGCTGAATGTGAGTGCTGTGACTCTCTCCTGGTACAAATGAAACAGTTTATTGTCCAGCATCAGTGTGTCTGATCTCAACAACAGTATATCTCTAAATCTGGAGAGATACAGTATATCTCTAAATCTAAATATGGAATATCAGGAGAACAACACCTACAGCTGTGTGTTCAACAATTCATTCACTAACCTGACTGAACATCTGGACATCACTCAACTCTGTCAAGGTACATCAGTGGTAACATTAACACTTATTTAAGACAATTATTAGTCATAATTTTGATGCAGGTACTGAATAAAACCTGTCCTTTCTGTCCTTAGATTCTGTTCACTGTTGCGGTTTCAATGAAGCTGTGATTCGATTGGTCATTGCTGCTGTGGTGGGTGTGGCTATTGTTGCCATAGTGATTTATGACATCAGATCCTGAAAAGCTTAAAAGAAGAGGAGAATATCTCAATCGGTCCCTGAATGAAGAGCCATGGACAAATTGTTCTTTAGAGTCAATTCTCATAAAAAAACGTCATGGAAATCCATTGGTCAGAAAGAGTGTGAACCCTTGCAATATGTACGTACTTTATCTTTTCATTTAAATAATATAAAGCATATTATGGGTTTTCAAGGACAACTGAGTAAATTGAGTCTAAGTTTCTTAAGTGATGTTTAACACTTTAGTATAGGGACCAATTAATTATTAACAAGTTGCTTATGAACAAGCCAATAATTGACATATTGGCAGTTTATTAGTACTTATAAAGCACATATTCTGCATGCCCATATGCCTAATCTTACTAGCTACCACGCCCTTGGCAGTATAAAACCATCTTGTTCCGTCAAAATCACTGTAGTGAGTCAGGAGTTGGAATTGCAAGTACTGAAAATGATCAGGATAGACTATTATAGCATCTATTTAGCATATTAATTATATAGTTATTTAGATCTTCAAGTTAGCGTAGATTTATCTGTATTTAGAACAGTGGTCAGGATGGTACGTAGGTGTGTTGCTGGTTGTGACAGCTATGCAGTCCAGCAGTGTTTTCCAGCACACTTTAAAATTAGGCGCCAGTGGTTGCATGCACTTGGCCTGGTAGACCGTGAGTTCCCGCCTAGAGCTGGAGTGTGCAAACTGCATTTTACACGGGATTGCTTCTCCAACGCAATGGAGGTGGAAATGGGCTTCTCCACACGGCTCACGCTGAAAAGCGATGCGATGCGGGAGTTAAGGCTGCAGTTTGAGCCAGCGGCTCGAATTGATATGAACAGACACCTCCACATCCTCCACTTCAGGTGAAGGTAAGGGAGAAAAGTCCTCTACTTCAAATGATCGCTCTGTTGCAAAGCTACTTGCGTCATTACAGTCACTCTCCATTTTAGCGTCTCTGACAGCAGCTGTCAATCCGTCACTGTGGGTCTCATGTTCATGCCGCACTCGCTCAGCCCCGCCCTAGGTTCGTCCCCTCTATCTCCGCTGTGATCTGCCCACTTTTCAGCAAATATTGTCAGTGGATGGAGTCAGGCTCTGACCAGGGGTTTAGTTACCCTTTAATGGTTAGTTAATAGCGACAATTGGACCTTAAAATAAAGGGTGATTCTTTGTCTAATCTGCTTGGTGTTTATTATGGGGTTGAATGGAATCAGTTTGAATTGATCAGGAACTGAAGGTTGTTTGTTTGAACCCCAGTAGATTGTTGAAGGGTTTCATGGAGATGCTAACAAATTAACTCAAATACTAACAAATTTAACTATATGTTTAGAATCTGCATCAGTATGATAATGAAAAATAAAAATGTCAAGGCCAACATTGAAATGAGAAATCTGATAAAAAATAATGATTGCACAGATATGATCAGCAAAAATAAATGTGTCAAATGAAAGTCCTATCCTTAACAGCATGACCTTATCTTTTGTAGTTCATAGGTGCATGACTGTTTTTAGATAATGTGAACTTTAACTTCAATTTTTCTATGAAATGGAGACAGTATCATCCATCCATCTATAATTCCCTGAAGAAAGCTGCCCATTTTTTTCCTGTTTATGGCATCTGGTAGATTTACTTTAGATGTACATTGTAAATATAGTTTTACAATTATTTACTAGTTTTGAATTGTCAGAATCATAGCTTTGTAGACATCATAGACAACACCGTGGTTGGTGCAGCACGGCCCTCATGTGGATTGGGCCAGAAACTCAGTTTTGTCTTGGAAGCAGTCTTGTCTTGAGTCTTGTTTGGGTTCTGCCTCTTTTCCTGGTGCTGTGTTTCCTGTTGTGCAGGTGGATAATGCTGATCTGTCCGGGGTGCCCGAGGAGTACTGCAATCTGTGGCAGGTCTTCAGCAAGTCCCGGGCTGTGTCCCTGCCTCCTCACTGGCCTTATGATTGTGCCATCAACCTCCTCCCAGACACTTCTCCGCCCAGGGGTCAGTTATATTCCCTGTCTGGTCCAGAAAGAGAGGCTATGGACAAATATATTTGTGAGTCCCTTGATGCCGGTCTCATCCGTCCCTCCTCGTCTCCTGCTGGCGCATGATTTTTCTTTGTTAAGAAGAAGGATGGCTCCTTGCGCCCTTGTATTGATTACCAAGGTTTGAGTGACATTACCATTAAGAGTAGGTATCCCCTGCCTTTAATGTCATCTGCCATTGAACTTTTGCAGGGAGCCAAGGTCTTCAGTAAGTTGGACCTCCGTAATGCTTATCACCTGGTTCGGATTCGAGAGGGGGATGAGTGGAAGACAGCATTCATCACTCCTTCAGGACATTATGAGTACCGGTTGCTACCCTTTGGCCTGACAAATGCCCCAGCTGTCTTCCAGGCGCTGGTTAATAACGTGTTGCGAGACATGGTTAACAAATTTGTCTTTGTGTACCTTGATGACATTCTAATTTTTTTCTCCTTCACTTCAGGTACACATCCAACACGTGCGCCAGGTGCTACAAAGGCTGCTGAAGAACCAGCTATATATTAAATCAGAGAAGTGTGTTTTCCACTCCAAGTCAGTTCCCTTCCTGGGCTATATAATTTCAGCGGAGGGAATCAAAGCAGATCCCGCTAAGGTAAGGGCCGTAGCCGAGTGGCCACCTCCAGACTCACGCAAGGCACTGCAGCGGTTTCTGTTATTTGCCAACTTCTACAGGCGCTTTATCAGAAACTTTAGTTAGGTTGCTGCACCCTTGACAGCTCTTACTTCCACTAAGGTACCGTTTAGGTGGAATTTGAAGGCTCAGGAGGCCTTTAGTGACCAAAAGTCCTGATACATTTCTGCTCCTGTTCTTTCGTTTCCAGACCCTGAACGTCAGTTTATTGTGGAGGTAGATGCTTCTGAGATTGGAGTAGGTGCGGTCCATTCTTAGAGGTCCCCCAGAGATGGGAAGGTACATCCCTGTGCCTACTACTATCACCGCCTGAGCCCAGCAGAACGGAATTATGACGTAGGGAACCGGGAGCTGTTGGCGGTCAGACTGGCCTTGGATGAGTGGCGTCACTGGTTGGAGGGGTCAGCACAGCCCTTCTTGGTTTGGACGGACCATAAGAATTTGGAATACGTCCGTTCAGCCAAGAGGGTGAGTTCACGCCAGGCCCGATGGGCACGCTCTTCTTTGGCCTGTTCAACTTCTCTCTCTCTCTCGTATCGCCCAGGCTCCAAAAATGTAAAACCCGATGCCCTCTCCCATCTTTACAGGGATACTAAGAGAACCTGTGCATCAATTGAAACCATTATCCCTAGAGAAATTGTGGTGGGGTCCCTCTCCTGGGATATGAAGAGAAGAGTGCTGGAGGCCATACGAGAGAGAGAGGTGCCAAAGGGGTGCCCAGAGGGTAGACTTTTCGTGCCAGCTGTGCTGCGCCTTGAAGTCCTCCAGTGGGGGCATTCATCCAAGTTAGTCTGTCATCCTGGGGTTCGGAGATCTCTGGCTGCCATCCGCCAGCGATTTTGGTGGCCATCCATGGCCCAGGACATCAGGCAGTTTGTGTTTGCCTGCCCAATTTGCGCCCAGAACAAGAGTTCTAATCAGCCTCCTGTTGGTCTGCTACACCCCTTAAACCATCCCCTCCCGCCCCTGGTCACACATAGCCCTTGACTTTGTCACTGGTCTTCCACCATCGAGGGGTAACACCGTAGTATTGATGGTGGTTGATCGCTTCTCTAAGGCAGCCCATTTCATCCCCCTTCCCAAACTGCCTTCAGCTAAGGAGACAGCTCAAGTGGTGGTTGACTACATCTTCCGGATTCATGGCCTTCCGGTGGACGTGGTTTCTGATAGGGGGCCACAGTTTGTCTCCCGGTTCTGGAAGGAGTTCTATTGACAGATTCGGGGCCTCTACGAGTCTGTCGTCAGGTTTTCACCCTCAGACCAATGGGCAGATCATCATGTTGTTCTCGTTCATGTCTCAGCTCTGTCCACATCTCTCGTTTAGCCTGCACAGAGATCGTGCCCGTTTTGTTTTTCATCCTTTAGTTTTGTTTTTCCCTCTTCCTCCTGCTTTCAGGCAGCATTACTCTTCAGCCCTCCTGTGCTCGTGATCACCGATCGCTGTCACTCCTCTTCTTCGCCGCGCCGCAGTGCGACACCAGTTCCCTGCCTCAACAGCACCTCCACCTCCCTGTCAGTTTATCTGGGCATTGCATCAGTGGATTTTCCAAGTGGAATTCGTCTAGGAGGCTCCTTTGGATCTGCTCCTGACTGCCTATTCCTGGATAGTTTTTTTTTTTTTTTTTTTCTTCTGCCCTTTGAAATTAAAGCCTATCTAATAAACTGACCTTTTGATCACCTGCAACTGAGTCCTAGTCTCGCACTGACAATTAAAGTGTGAGAAAAATATGTGCTAATCTACAGATGTGCGTAGCTCTGAATCATTTGTGACTCACAATAATGGCGGCAGACTGTCCCAGGAGAGAGAAAAATTGTTAAATAAAAATGTGTTCTCATAGTTTCATAAAATTACAGTTGAACCAGTGATGTCAAATTGACTTGGCCTAATTTAACTATGTCCTTTCTACGTTTCTGTACATTGATTGTGGTACCCTTGCTGTCTATAGAGAGCTCCCGGATTTCATCAAAAATAAGTTATTTCATTCTCCACGATGAACTAAGGTCTCTTGGGTTTGGAACGACATGAAGATGAGTAATTAATGACAAAATTTTCATTTTTTGGGGTAAACTATCCCTTTAATATTATTCATCTTTTTTATGATAGAAATGTTAAATGACAAACAGCTAAATCCAGTGATGGAAAGTAGTCAATAATAATTAATAATCAAATATAGGTTTTCTATCTGAACACTTAAAACTGTTAATGTACTGTATGCATACTGTACATCATGCATTTGAAAAAGGGGTGGGGTTATTGACTCAGCAGTTATCCAGTAAAATGTCAAATGGCAAACCCTGTCATAGACTCTAACATGTGACTTGTCAGAGGAAATGACATTAAGCCATTTATAGCCACACAAAGACTGGAGGAGAAAAAGTTCATCCATTAGACTCAGTATTTACAGTTTTAAGATACTAAAAGCATCAGTAGATTTTTTTTTTTTGTACATTAATGACACTTTCTGTTGTGGCTTTTCCGATTGGTGTTTTTATCTCCCACTGTGGAAAAATGTTTCACAGATTCATATTCTTCTGTTTGTGGCATCTTGTTGGTAAGTTAAATGTGTTTTATGGTTTCAGGTTTAGTTCATTGTTATTTCATCTCATTGTCTTGGTGTGTTTCATACAGATGGAGTGAAGATCGTGACAGTGACAGAGGGAGATTCTATCACTCTACACACTGATATCAGGAGACCATATTATCCTTATAAGACTTTTATAGACTGGAGGTTTGGACCTGAACTTAATCGGATAGCTTCAGTTATTCAGTATAATGAGGAGACATCTTATATTAGATATTATCATGACGAGATATTCAGAGACAGACTACAGATCAACAATCAAACTGGATCTCTGACCATCAGGAACATCAGAACAACAGACTCTGGACTTTATCAAATGAGGAGTCCAATCAAAAGAGAATCATTCAATGTTACAGTCTATGGTGAGTAGATTAATTTGATGTACTCTGGCAATAAATGATTAATCTCTTATATATTTCACGTTCAAACTGGATATTAGCTGGCCACAGATACAATTAATAGGACTTTAAATTAATTTATTTTTCCCTCAGTATTTCTATAGTATATAGTAATTTATTTCACCTTACTCCCTCGTGTTTTCTAGCTCGTCTTCCCATCCCTGTCATCAGCAGATACTCTACATGTTCTTCATCATCATCATCAGTGTCTAATTGTTCACTGCTGTGTTCAGTGTTGAATGTGAGTGCTGTGACTCTCTCCTGGTACAAAGGAAACAGTTTATTGTCCAGCATCAGTGTGTCTGATCTCAACAACAATATATCTCTAAATCTGGAGGTGGATTATCAGGATTACAACACCTACAGCTGTGTGATCAACAATCCCATCAGCAACCAGACCACACATCTCAACATCACTCAACTCTGTCACACATGTCCAGGTACGTCAGTGGGGATATTAATATAACCACAAGCATACAACAAATGTTTGTTTGTTTTTTCAGTTGAAATGTATGTTTGTATGTTCATCATACTTTTGGTGCTGGTTCTATTTTTTGTCCTCAGACTATGTTTATTGTTGTGGTTTTACTGAAGCTGTGATTCAATTTGTCATTTCTGCCATTGTGGGCTTGGGTACTGTTGAAACATGGTGTATGACATCAGATGCAGGATAAGGACATCCTCGCGCATGACATGGATCATCACAGAATATTATGCTCGATCGATATTTGTCATATATTGCTCCATAAACAGACTACAATTAAGTATAAAGAGGAGGAAAAAAAGCAGGCTTTGGCAGCTACACATGCCATAATCCACCACGGCCAGATGCAGTTAGATATGTACTAAAAACAAGCCTATCGCAGGACGGGCACCTGGGGGCATCCCTGGCCACCACGTAGACCCACCCCCGAGTAAAACTTACTTGTTGCAAGTCATAGTGGTGTTCAATTGGTGAGTGAATTGTTCTTTTGAGTCGGTTCTTTTTAATGAATCAATCGAATGGTTCACAAAGCACTCTTAATGATTCCTTAATTGATCTGAATTATAATGATCCTTATCCAATAGTCAAACGACTGTAAAAACATTGTTGCTCAAATTTAACTCTAAGTAAAGAATTTGTGTTTAGTGAATATAAAAATATGTTTCTTGTTCTCTAGTACAGTTTCATGTACTGGTTCCTTCTTAAATAACAGATAGCCTACAATCAACTATCAAATAGAGATTGTTACAACGTTGAATTTTAAAGATTCTAATTAGTCTAATATGGAAGGCGTTTCCTTTCTTTCTTTTTCTCGATTGTGTATTCACTCTCTCATTAATCGTGTTGTGCACATAGTAAAAACTGACCGATTTTTTTTTTTTTCTGTTTGTATTAGCTTGGAAGGTAAAATGTAGTCCATCTAGAAAGACGTAATAGAGCTTTTGCCACAAAAACCTGATGACCAGACAAGAGTTCCTTCATTCGACTTCCTCATTAATCTCATGCGGTTGGTTAAAAAAATGTTTTTCGCATTTCTTTTTTTATGTTTCTGGCATCTGTTTGGTAAGTTCAAAAAGATTCTGCCTTCGTGTTCATTACAGTCAGATGATTTACATTAACTGTTCCTTTCCTCCCAACCTGAATGACTTATTTTCTTCTGTGGAACTCGAAAGAAGTTTGGGCTGTTTTGGACCCAACCGAATTTCAACCTATAGATAAAAACAGAATTTTCCAAATGTTTAGTTTTGTGTTCCTTAGCAGACAGATTTGAAATGACATGAAGCTGAACTGCTTAACAATGAAAGCATTGCAATTTTTTGGGTGAACTTTCCCTAAAATCTTGCTATTTTGGTGTGTTTGGTTCTTATTTAGATGCAGTGAAGATACTGTCAGTGATGGAGGGAGATTCTGTTACTCTACACATTAATATACGCAGACAAAATACGTTTTTAGATATATATTTTAATAATTATATTCAGTGGAGTTGGTTTAGACCTGAAGATTCTCACAATGTTAGAATCGTTGAACAAGATGTGAAGACAGGTGATATTAAATATTATCATGACGAGATATTCAGTGACAGACTACAGATGGACAATCAAACTGGATCTCTGACCATCAGGAACATCAGAACAACAGACTCTGGACTTTATCAAATGAGGAGTCGATTCTCAGTAGAATCATTCAATGTTACAGTCTACGGTGAGTAGATTAATTTGATGTGCCCTTTCTTTACAATGTTTTCACAATAAATATACTGAAATCTCTTATATAATATGTTCAAAGAATATTAACTGACAACATGCATAAATACATTTATCTCAGAATATTTATTTTACACTTATTCTCTCCTGTTTTCTAGCTCATCTGACCATTCCTGTCATTATATTTTGAATTATTAATAGAACAAAACAAAACAAATCAGTGTTGAGTCATTCTGTTTTGATGTGGTCGGTGATTTTCTGATCAATTAGGTTCTCCTTTTTTTTTTCTTTTGTTGTCTTCAGATGTGTTCACTGTTAACTGTTGTGGTTTCACCGAAGCTGTGATTCGATTGGTCATCTCTGCTGTGGTGGGCGTGGCTACTGTTGCAATCGTGGTGTATGACATCAGATCCAGAAGAGCGGAGCAGCTAAGCAAAGAGAAACCATGAGATTGGAGATTAAATGTTATTTTGAAAATCTTAAGAAACAGATAATTTTTTTTGTGTGAAACTATTATTTCAACCACCAAACAAATGTAATGGTAGTTCTGCTTTCTTTTTCTTTGTATTTTTTCCCCCATTTAAAATTGGGAAATATGAAAAAATTCATGAAGACGGACTGCAAGTTTCTGTTCTCTATAATACTAGAACACTAATTAAAAATAAATAAAATAAACAGCAACAACACAATCTATATTTAGCCTAATTTAAATGGTAATAATTCATCTTGAACTCAATCAATCAATCATGGCAGCTGAACAATGATTAAATTGACTTTTCTGATTTGTGTGAAATATACCTTTTATTTTATGAAAGTTACAGGTGAGAGTTTATTACTCATGATCCTTGCTGCACATATCTTTTGATTAAAATGCAGTCAACGTTCAGTCTAAACTTGAAGATCATGACTCTGAACACATCTATTAATGCTAAAGAGGAAATGATGGTGAAAGACCAACATAAATAGTCGAGCTGACTTGGCCCACTGCCTGTTTTATTTTTTTATTTTTTGATATGTGATATACTGTATATAGGAAAGGAAAATGGAAGTGAAGGTGCAGTGCAAGAGAAAGGCCAAGGCAGCGGGCAAAGGATTTAGACCATTTTGTAATGTGATGGCCGTACAAATAATAGGATTGTCTGGTTTCACACATTGCTGTGGATGTATAGGCTATACACAGGCTATAACAAGGGGCCAAAATTGCACCTTTTGGGGTACAACAGCTTGTCACTGGAACAATAGTTTTGCAGTAGCTAGACAATCAAACTGACAGCTGAAGGTCTGGAATCCGTGGCAGCTTTCATTAGCCAAGGCCCGTCCATAAGGGCGTTTGACCGATATATCAAACAACCAATCACAGTTCGTTTAGTTTCAGCGTCACACACCGGGGCATGGAAATGTCGCCACAATTACAACTCTCCGATGTATTTTAAAGATTCTATGCCGCAAACTTAAAATATTTCACATACTTTTGAATATCCAGAGTTTAGCTGACCCTGATAAGCGCTCTTCGTCACAGTTGTACACATGATGGCTTTCTTCTTTCGTCAGGGGGTTTGGCTTCACGGCATCTTTGTATCCGAACAGAACGTTAAAGAACGCGACATAGACTTCTCCCGGAAGTCCTGTAGTAATCTTCCAATCTGATGACGACTTCGACACTCCTGAAGTGTTTCCACTTTTTGTGTCCCATATGCATCATACGGTTAGCCAACGGTTGGTGGGCCTGATGTCTGAGACTACTGGAACAAGACCCTTAAAAGGACATATCTGCTACAGTGTCAAGCTGTTGTACCCAAAAAGGTAACATTTCTTAGCAAACAAAAAGTTTTCTCGTAGCTTTGTAAAAATTGAACAGTTGAACCACTGATGTCACATTGACTATTTTATCGATGCCGTTGTTTCCTTTTTCGGTCTAATAATATTTAGTCGCATTGCTGTCTATGGAGGTTCATCAAAAATAATTTAATTTGGGAACGAAGGTCTTATGGTTTGAAACGAAATGAGGGTAAATAATTAATTAATTAATTAATTTTCATTTTTGGGTGAACTGCCCCTTTAAGAGTGAAAAGAGAGAGAAAATAATGTTACTTTCATGAGAATACACAACTAATTTTGACTGGCTTTCAGTAGAGATTGATGTGTCTGGTATCACTTTTTTTAAAAAAGCACAACAAATTACGTTATAAATGTCACAAGAAACAGACTGTGCTGATAGGTGTGAAGGTTACACCCTGAACCACAAACAAATCATCAGCATCTTAGTGGAGAAAGCGGGAATAGGAAACCTCCACACAAGCACATAGGCCTATGCAAGTAAAACTAGCAGTAGCATTCATTTATATCTCCAATATCTGCCCTTTACACTAACGTATAAAGACAGCCAGTGTAGTCTTTCAAAACCTATCACAATCGTTAACTATGCATCATTTAATTAGGCATACAACACGCTGTACAAAAAGCATTTTAAATGACAAACACTTAGTAAATATAGAATCACGTTTTCAAACTAATTGATAAACATATATTTTTTCCATCTGCAAAAAGAGTCAGGCATGCAGTAGATACAGTAGCTAACTGTGAAATAAGATGCCAGAAAACTAACCACAAGGTCCAGCGATGTCAACATTTTACAATTACTCAAGGACTAGTTGTGATGTGGGCGTGAAGACTTGGCCTTTTACAGACTGCGTTTCCTTTATTACTCAACATTTTGTTATGCACACAGTCAAGACTTTAAAAAGACTTTGTGATTAATGTGACATTTGTGTTGCATTAGCTCAACTTCTCAGATTTGTAGATTGTTTCTATCTCATAGCCTACATCTGAAAAAAATGTTTCGTACATTAATTTTCCTCTGTTTGTGTCATTTGGTTGGTAAGTTCTTAATCTTTGGTACTAACAGGATTTACATTAAATGGTATTTATTTTTGGTACAGTACCTTGTTCTGTTTCTAATACAGATGGAGTGAAGAGAGTGTACACGGTGGAGGGAGACTCAGTCACTCTAAACACTGATGTTCATGATATAGACAGAAATATGTATCATATATTGTGGGGGTTTGGACCTGAATGTACTTTTATAGCGGAATGGTATGCTGAAGTCATGTATCATTTCAATCAAAAATTTGGAGGCAGACTACAAATGGACCGTCAGACTGGATCTCTGACCATCAGGAACATCAGAACAACAGATTCTGGACTTTATCAATGAGACATCACATATTATAACCCTTTCTTGCAGAAAACAGTGTTATTCAATGTCACTGTCTATGGTGAGTAATTTAAAAAGTCATGTTTTAAAAATAAATAAGTTAATAGGTCTGAATCAAAATTTTGATTCAATGTTTAAATTGAAATGATAAGAGAGTGCATTCCTATTCAATGCAACAGCATGGCTAAAGCTTATATTTTCGGACAGAACCTAAAGAAAATGGAAAAAAAAGCAAGATATGGAGGTACGGAGTTTGCAAATGAAGCCACCGGAGATGTATAAAGTACTAGAGACCCATACTTGAGTAAAAGTACAAGTGCTGTATCAAAAAAGTAACTTGAGTAGAAATTGAAGTGCTCTTTAAAGGGTTAGTTCGCCCAAAAATGAAAATTATGTCATTAATAACTCACCCTTATGCTGTTCCAAACATGTAAGGCCTCCTTTTATCTTTGGAACACAGTTTAAGATATTTTAGATTTAGTCCGAGAGCTCTCAGTCCCTCCATTGAAGCTGTGTGTACGGTATACTGTCCATGTCCAGAAAGGTAAGAAAAACATCATCAAAGTAGTCCATGTGACATCAGAGGGTCCGTTGGAATTTTTTGAAGCATCGAAAATACATTTTGGTCCAAAAATAGCAAAAACGACGACTTTATTCAGCATTGTCTTCTCTTCCGTGTCTGTGTGAGAGAGAGTTCAAATCAAAGCAGCTGGATTTCCGGTTCGCGAACGAATCATTCAGTTCACCAAATCGAACTGAATCATTTTAAACGGTTTGCATCTCTAATACACATTAATCCACAAATGAATTAAGCTGTTAACTTTTTTAATGTGGCTGACACTCCCTCTAACTTCAAACAAACCAATATGCCGGAGTAATTCATGTACTCAAACAGTACACTGACTGAACTGCTGTGAAGATGAACACCGAGCCGAGCCAGATAACGAACAATAGACTGACTCTTTCACGAGTGAAGAACCGGTTGCATGGGTGTTCGGATCACCAGTAGTTCTTTCGGACAGTTCGATTCAATAAACCGGTTGAAGAAAATGGTTCACCAGTTCTTTTGCGCTCGACGTAATGGCGTCATTGGCGATGATTGTCCTTGATTCAAGCCTTCGGTTTACCCGCACCCATAACACTAGCACAGAATCAGTTCAGTTCAGACGCTCTGTGTGTCGGTCTGCTTCACGCTGAATCACACATGCGCAGTATCATCAGCTCCTCGGTTCACGAATCGGAAACGTCTGACAGAAACGGTTCTTCACTCGTGAACGAGTCAGTCTATTGTTCGTTATCTGGCTCGGCTTGGTGTTCATCACAGCAGTTCAGTCAGTGTACTGTTTGAGTACATGAATTACTCCGGGATATTGGTTTGTTTGCACTCAGAGGGAGTGTCAGCCACATTAAAAAAGTTAACAGCTTAAGTCATTTGTGGATTCAGTTCGATTTGGTGAACTGAATGATTCTTTTCGCGAACCGGAAATCCAGCTGCTTTGATTTGAACTCTCTCTCACACAGACACGGAAGAGAAGACAATGCTGAATAAAGTCATCGTTTTTGCTATTTTTGGACCAAAATGTATTTTCGATGCTTCAAAAAATTCCAACGGACCCTCTGATGTTACATGGACTACTTTGATGATGTTTTTCTTACCTTTCTGGACATGGACAGTATACCGTACACACAGCTTCAATGGAGGGACTGAGAGCTCTCGGACTAAATCTAAAATATCTTAAACTGTGTTCCGAAGATAAAAGGAGGCCTTACATGTTTGGAACAGCATAAGGGTGATTTATTAATGACATAATTTTCATTTTTGGGCGAACTAACCCTTTAAGCACCACACTTAAGTAGAAGTACTAAAGTATTCAACATTTTTTGTACTTAAGTATTGCAAGTAGTCTATTTTAAAATTTACTACTCAAGTACTGAAAGTAAAAGTACAAGTATTGTGTTATGTAGTTATTAAAGAAAGTAGTCAAAAGTTTGAACATATTGTTTTGACTATTTCAAATGATTAACCTAAAGGACCATCACAATTCCTTTGACTGTAACTTTTTTAAACAAAAAACAGATTAAAGGGTTAGTTCGCCCAATTTGCAAAATTATGTCATTAATAACTTACCCTCATGTTGTTTCAAACATGTAAGACCTCCGTTTATTTTTGGAACACAGTATAAGATATTTTAGATTTAGTCCGAGAGCTCTCAGTCCCTCCATTGAAGCTATATGTTAGGTCTACTGTCCATGTCCAGAAAGGTAAGAAAAACATCTTCAAAGTAGTCCATGTGACATCAGAGTGTCAGTTAAATATAAAAAAATAGCAAAAACTATGACTTTATTCAGCATTGTCTTCTCTTCCGTGTCTGTTGTAAGACAGTTCAAAACAAAGCAGTTCGTGAACGAATCATTAGATGTAACCGGATCTTTTTGTAAACAGTTCACCAAATCGAACTGAATCGTTTTAAACGGTTTGCGTCTCCAATACGCATTAATCCACAAATTACTTAAACTGTTAACTTGTTCAATGTGGCTGATACTTCCTATGAGTTCAAACAAACCAATATCCCGGAGTAATTAATGTACTCAAACAGTACACTGACCGAACTGCTGTGAAAAGAGAACTGAAGATGAACACTGAGCCGAGCCAGATAACGAACAACAGACTGACTTCGTTCATGAGTCAAGAACCGTTTACGAATTCGTGTCCGATTCGAGAACCGAGGAGCTGATGATACTGCGCATGTGTGATTCAGCGTGAAGCAGACCGACACACAGAGCGTCTGAACCGAACTGATTCTTTTGGTGACTGATTCTGAACTGATTCTGTGCTAGTGTTATGAGTGGAGGTAAACCGAAGGCTTGCAATCATCGCCAATGACGTCATTACACCGAGCGCAAAAGAACCTGTGAACTGTTTTCTTCAACCGGTTTATTGAATCGAACTATCAGAAAGAACTACTGGTGATCCGGAAACCGATGCAACCGGTTCTTGACTCGTGAACGAGTCATTATCTGGCTCGTTCATCTCTCTCTTCACAGCAGTTCAGTCAGCATGCGCAGTCTTCTTAATCGCTTGATTCGCTCAATGATGTACCAGCTTCATCAAACCTGCCATCTACAGTTCTGGCAGTGGTGATGTGGGTTTGTAATGGAATGATTCGTAACATTTGTATAATTGTAACGAGTAACGATGCAGCACATAAAAAAAAATATCGGAGTAAAAGTATTAAACTCATCGAAAATATGTACTGAAGTAAAAGTGGAAGTAGGGGAAAAAAATAATACTCTAGTACAGAAGTACAGATACCGCCTTTTAGTACTTAAGTACAGTAGTGAAGTAGTTCTACTTCGTTACTATACATCTCTGGAAGCCACAAACAAATTGTCAGGAGTTGGAGAAGATATGGAATTGAAAAAAAGGAGAAAAACGTGATAAAACCAGCTTCAGTTTATTTCCTGAATCTCTGCCTGTGCATTGAAGTTACACAATAGGATATAAAGCCAAAAGCTCAGTCATTTATTCAAGTAATTATTTCTGAAGTCACGATTAAAAATGAATGAAAGAAGCCAAAGAGCGATTACCCATTGAAAAAATTGCATTAGTAGTCTGAAAAGCATCAGATTTTAGCGTGTGATTTTAAAAACTAATTTTAGTTTTTCCTTATTTCGCCATCCTGGATGAGACCGATGAATGTAGTTTTGTCTGTGAACTTCAGGAGCTTGACAGAGAGGTCTTTATAGATGCAGTCGTTAGTGTTGCGAAGAACCAGACGGAGTTTGATCCATTTGCAGCTCTTTATTTGGGATAGTCAAACAGACGGGGTCAAACGACAGCAAACTGAGCAATAGGGGCGAGGCAGAGACAGAATCGGGAAATCAGGCAGAAAGTCGAGGCTGGCAGAGAACTAATATTCGGGCGATGGCTCCCTCTGGTGGTAGAAAGGGAGGCGGTAAAGGAACCTCCTCTGTAACAGTTAGTGTACAGGGAGAAGAGCAGTAGAGAGAGGACGCAACCCTGAGGGGCACCAGTGTTGGTAGAGCGGCTTTTTGACATGAATTACCCCAGTCTCACTAGCTGTTGCCTATCTATCAGGAAGCTGGTGATCCACTGACAAATAGATCTAGGGACAGAGAGCTGGATTAGTTTGATCTGGAGGGCTGTTGGAATGATGGTGTTGAAATCCGAACTAAAGTCCACAAACAGTATCCTCAAAAAAAGTCCACATCGGTGGTAGCAGCTTCAGTGGAGTCGAAACAGGCTTTAAATCCCACTCTGTTTTCATTGGTCCATCTCTTTACAGTCTTTACTACAGGTTTAGTACATTTAAGATTTTGCCTGTAGGTTGGTATAAGGTGAACCAGGCAGTGATCAGAGAGCCCCAAAGTTGTCCATGGGACAGAGGGATATGCATCATTTATTGCTGCGTAACACTGATCTAGTACATTACTGTCTCTTGTGGGACATATTAAAGTCCCAGAGAATGATTAAAACAGAGACTGGGTGTTGTTGCTCTGTCTCTGTGATCTGATCAGTGAGATAAACACTCACAAGAATGAATGAGTGAAACTCTCTCGGCCAATAGAATGGTTTACAGTTAATGAAGAGTGCTTCTAGATCGGGACAGCATATATTCTTTAAAACAGTTACATCTGAACACCATCTTTCATTGATCTAAAAGCATGTCCTGCCGTCAAGCGTTTTCCCCGTAGATTCTGCTAGCCATCCGCTCTAAACAGCTGAAAGCGTGCTGTCTGATATGACATCCTTCAGCCAGGTTTTTGGGAACATGGAGCAGCAGAGAGTGAGAAATCCTTATCTGTCCAAGAGAGAATAAGTTTGTCCGTTTTGTTGGGTAGAGAGGGGATATTTGCCAGAGGGATGCTAGACAAAGGCGCTCAAAATCCATGGTTTCTGAGCTTGACAAGCACACCAACGCACTTCCCACATCTGTGTGTCCTGAAGCGTTAGATCAGCATTTGATCCTTTTTATCTTGCTAAGTTTGATTCTGATACAGATGAAGATCTGATATTAGATATAATCATGATGAGATATACAGAGACAGTCTACAGATGGACAGTCAAACTGGACACAGACTCTGGACTGTATGCACTACAGTTTATCATACTTGTAAAGTCTTTGTCTGTACTATTTAACATTACTGTCTTGAATTTAGGGCTTGAATTTAAAGTTTACATTGATTCATGTTCTGCCTCTCCTAAAAAATCAACAACAGGTCACATACACTATTTATAGATCTTCAATTACTTAGAATATATATATATATTTAATAATTATCATAAGGTTAAGTGTTTTTACCCTTTTAACATTGTAATAAACTCAAATTGAATCTTAAAAAGTTTAAATTAAGTGATCTCTCATTTTCCAGCTTCCCTGCCCATACCTGTCATTATCAGAAGCTCTTCACAATGTGCTTCTAAATCCTCATCATCAGGATCTTTAGGTCAGAATTGTTCACTGCTGTGTTCAGCTGTGAATGTGGGTGCTGTGACTCTCTCCTGGTACAAAGGAAACAGTTTATTGTCCCGCATCAGTGTGTCTGATCTCAGCAACAGTATATCTCTACCTCTGGAGGTGGAATATCAGGAGAACAACACCTACAGCTGTAGAGTAAACAATTCCATTAGTGACCAGTCTACAGATCTCAACATCACTGAACATTGTCAACCATGTCCAGGTATGGCAGAGATTATATGAATAGAAATACCACAAACATATTAGTGCAGGTTCTTAATAAAATGTCTCTCTCCTCAGACTCCATTCACTGTTGCGGTTTTACTGAAGCTGTGATTCGTTTGGTCCTCTCTGGTGTGGTGGGCGTGGCTACTGTTATCATGGTGGTTTATGATATCAGATTCAGAACAGCTGAAAAGAAGCGAAGAACATAACAATCAGTCACTGGCTTTGAAAAACAGGAAATTAATAAACTCGATGTAAACAAAGTTCTTTTTCTTTTTTTCTTATTTGCTTAAAGTTGTTTAAAAAATGACAGTACATATTGTTCGCAAGCTGGTGATGTATGAATTGTGACTGAATTGTTGTTTTGACTCAGTTCTTTTTAATGAATAGGCCTAAGTCCCAATGATTTCCATAGCAAAGAGGTCTGCATCAAGACGAATTTTATCCAATAACCAAAAAAAAAAAAAAAACTACTGAAAAGCCATGGAAATCGTCACACAGATGTTGAAGATGAAGTTAACTTTTGCATAGAAATTTATGTTTTCTTTTGTCTTATAGATGATATTGCTGCATTAGTGTTACCTTTATAAAGGGTTTATAAAGGTGTTATTAAATGGTTAGTAGCTCACAAATACATTACAAATCATTGATGAGCAGTTATAAATGCATGAGTAAAAGGGTGATTTTAATGCAATACCTGCCAAGAAGTGAACCATTTTTAACTCACATGTTATAATTGCTTAACAAATATATTTATAAATACTTATTTCACTTAAAACCAGATTCCTTATTGTATTTATGATTCAGATGGATTTAACCTGCAGATACAGATGCATAAATTTTATTTTAGATTCATAATTTTACTTTGTTAAATTACATCACTGGTTATCCCTTCTTTCTTTGCGTAAACATTTGGGTGGTGTTATGCAAATCTTCCCACACAGTGACATAGACCCCCACGGGTGTTAGAAAGAGGCATTTTAGGAAGGCGTTGTTGAGTCTTAACTTTTATAAAGAATATCTCTTTGAATTTAAAATTTTAGTCTTTGCAACTTTAGGTATCTTCTCTATTTATGAACAGTTTGTAACACTCCAAAGAGAAAGGAAAACTTGATATGACATCATATGACCCATTTTCTTTTAGAAGGAATAGGTAAATTTTTGTCCTGTTTTGACCCCCTCATCGGAACGCTCTGTTTGAACAGGCATGGAGGATTGTAAAATCACAGCTACTCACACTTGTGTTGTGACATCGGATCCAATATAGTCAGTGCAGCATCATCTTTCAGTTTCAATCTTTATGAAAATCCCATGTGGAAATGTGCCTCGTTTGTAAACGAATCCACGAAATGAAATGAAGTGAACAGAGGACAGAGTTCTTACTGACGTGGTGGGGATTTACATGAAAAATAAAGTTAATTCACTCTTTCCTAATGGGATCAGAAGGAAGGCAACACTGTAAAAAAAAAAAAAAAAAAAAGCAAAACTGTGAAAATCCTACAGTACAAACCTGTTAAATGGTTAACAGTAATTTCCTGTCAAATTTAAAGGGAAAAAAATTCAACTGACGTTCCCAGAATTCTCTGCGTTGCATTTAAAAAATGTTTGAATTTGATGTTTTTTCTTTGAAATAACTGTTTCTTCTCTTTTTTTTTTTCTTATCTTTTATGTTTATTAGGGAGGGTTGTATGTTACATATAATGTTGTTAAATTAATGTTTATTGCATATGTCAGTTGGAGTCTCACCATGATGGTGTTTAGTGTTTGTGTGAATGACACTGTGCACTTTCTATGTATCTTATTATTTAAAAGCTGTTTGATGGGCTTTGTTTTATCATGTGACTTTCTCATCACTACCTGCTTTTGGTGGTTTCCAGTGTATAACAAAGGAACAAAACAGATTTCAGTACTTCAATAAGTTGGTATATTAACATTATATCAGTTAAATTACGGTATTAAACTGTAAATTTATTGTTTATTCACCCTCTCATAAATAATTTTCACATTTTCACATTTCATATTTGATAAGTGACTAAAAATGTTGTTTAATTGGTATGGAATGTAACCTGTACCTAGGCAGACGTTACAGATTTTGACTTTGCAAGTAGTTCTTCTTACTGAGAGAAAAGTTCCTTCATTAGACTTCCTCATTTATCTCATGCGGTTGAAAAAATGTTTTGCGCAATTATTTTCTGGCATTTCTGCCACCTGGTTGGTAAGTTAAAAATATTTGTATTTCTTCAGGTTTATTATGGTCAAATGGGTAGATTTATATGAACAGTTATTTCAAGCGATTCTGTCATTTACTCACCCTTCCGTTGTTCCTGACCTGAATTACTTAATTTCTTCTGTGGAACTCAAGAGAAGATGTTTGGGTTGTTTTGGAAGAAAGGTGTGACATGTAATGAAGGTTGAGGAATTGATGTTAGGATTCTGGATGATCTGTCCCATAAATCTTGCTATTTTGACGTGTTTGGTTCTGATACAGATGCAGTGAAGATACTGTCAGTGATGGAGGGAGAGACCGTCACTCTACACACTGACATAAGCAGTCTTGATAAAACATTTTACACAAATGACATGGTTTATATAGAGTGGACTTGGTTTAATCCTAAAGAATCTCGTAATGTTAAAGTCATTCAGCTTGATGTGAAGACAGGTGATATTACAAATTATGAAGAGATATTCAGAGACAGACTACAGATGGACAGTCAAACTGGATCTCTGACCATCAGGAACATCAGAACAACAGACTCTGGACTTTATCAAAAGCACAGTACATTCTCAGTAGAATCATTCAGTGTTTCAGTCTACGGTGAGTAGTTTAATTTTATTTGCCCTTTTGTCAAGATTTTTTAAAAAGAAATATTTTTAAATCCCCTATATGCTAATAAGTTGGAAGAATATTACTTGACAATTAGTCACTGATACTACAGAGCTTAAATGAATGTATCCCAGAATATTTAGTAAAATGAAGTAGAAAAATCTCTTGTTTTCTAGCTCGTCTTCCCATCCCTGTCATCAGCAGATACTCTACATGTTCTTTATCATCAGGATCATCAGTGTCTAATTGTTCACTGCTGTGTTCAGTGTTGAATGTGAGTGCTGTGACTCTCTCCTGGTACAAAGGAAACAGTTTATTGTCCAGCATCAGTGTGTCTGATCTCAGCATCAGTCTCTCTCTACCTCTGGAGGTGGAATATCAGGAGAACAACATCTACAGCTGTGTGCTCAACAATCATATCAGCAACCAGACTCAACATCTGGACATCAGTCAACTCTGTCACACATGTGCAGGTATGTGGATATTAATGTTTTTATTTTTTTAAATAATGTTTGTTAATTCTCAAATGCAGATTCTTAAAAAAATGTATTTTTAAAAATCTTCAGATCAAGTCCACTGTTGTGGTTTCACTGAAGCTGTGATCCGATTGGTCATCTCTGCTGTGGTGGGCGTGGCTACTTTTACCATAGTGATTTATGACATCAGATCCAGAAGAGCAGGACACATTTAAATTTTCATTAGTTTCTCTGTTCTTCTGAAAATCTTTTTATTTTCTTTTTTTTTAACATGCAGAAAAAAAATCAGTGTGGTATTGCTTATAAACCTTTGCTAAACAGTTATTTCTTCCTCCAAATTAATGTGCTGAAGTTCTGTTGTCTTGGTCTTGGCCTTTTTCCCAATCATCTTCCCAATAATTTTGCACAAAGATTACAATTTAAATGTAAATTATTAGAATATACATAATTTGAATGTAAATTTCATTATTTATGTGACTGTCATTTATCTGGAACTCAATTAATCAATCATGTTGAATAAATGGACATACGTTTCAATTTTGGGTGAAACATTTCTTTAAGAAAGGGTTTAGTTAAAAGTCTAAGCTTAAAGATCATTACTGTATAACCACTCTGAAGACAATGTGTTTCTGCTGGGAATGCTGAAAGAGGAAATTATGGTGAAAGAGCAACATTAATAGTTCAGTCAGAGTGAAAGGAGACGTCGTCTTCTTGATACTAGCATTATAACCCACGCTCGGTTAACACCTGCATGACCCCCGTCTAGAATTAAATAAATCAGGGGCCCAGAAACCTCAGCGATGCCTCTGTATTCAGAATTAAAAAGCAGTGGTGCTCAGTTCTGCATTTGTACATCTATATCCCTCACCTGCATTATTACAATCATAGAAAACTATTGTTCATCCAAACGCTGAAGAATATTACTGTAACATTTAAATGACCTTTGATTGACCTTTAATTTTGAGCCATATGTGATGACAAAAACTATACCTAAAACTGTAATCTGTTTGCAAACTTACTTAGGCCTAGAGAAAAAAAACGCTTTCAAAAAAAATATTTAAAAAATTCATAATATGCTAATTTCTTTTAGTTTGAAATTATGAAATTAACCAAAACCAGTTTTGTGGTATAGGGCTAACTGTACAGTCTATGTACCTTATGAAAAAAATAAATACATTATTTTTTAAGGTAAGTGGTTGCAATCAATTTATTTTAGCTACATTTAAATAAACAAATTTAGTTGACTAACTTCCAACATTTTTTTTTTAATTATTAAATGTAGCTAAAATAAATTACCAACCACTTACCTTAAAAAAAGTGGTATTATTTTTGAATTTGTGTTATTTTACATTTCATAAAAAAGCACAAGAACACAGAAATGTGAGAATGAAAACTGTTGCTAACACACACACACACAAGAGGGTGAAAAACTTGTTTGAGAAATGAGAAAACTTTCAAATCTTTTGAACTTCTTGACATGAATCATCAACAGATACCTTTCTGTGGAGATTAATAAAAAAATAAAGATTATATATATAAATTATTATATGCAATAAATATTATATGCAACACTGAGCAATAAGGAGAAGCATATAATAAGCTGACTAACAGATGTAAACCCATAGAGGATATTTGATAGTAGTGTCAATGTTTTTATTTATTTTTTTACTTCATTGGACTGATTTATATATTAATATTTTTCTAAATTAATTAAAAGTTCACTTTTGAGGATAAAAATGTGCCTTTCACATTTATAACTGTGGGAGTTCTTTGGAAAGACCTTATAAACACCACCTCCATACCAGGGGCAGTAAAGTTTCATTTGCAACCACACATTTGTTGCTTCAGCGCAGGTGTGTCTATGCTGTTGTGGTTGGCTGGTTTGGAGGTTAAGGAGGACAGATTTACAGGTCAGATGTCACTCAAACATGTGTTTTGCGTGCATGTGCACAACTTACGAGGTAGATCCTCTTGTAGGAACAAAGGATTCAGACCCAACTTGACAGTTACACAATGGGAAGTTCTTCTGGGAATGCTGAAAGAGGAAATGATGATGAAAGATTAACATAAAAAGTCCTTTTAAAGTAAAATGAAAAAACTTGAAAGCAGTGTTATAACATCTTCCATTGGTTAACCACCAGCATGATCTCCCATACGGAATTGTAAATTAATTAAAATTATAAAATTAAAAATCAATTAAATTAATATTGTACATTTCCTATGAAACCTACCTTTTATGACATAAAAAATGACTGTTGTTAGTCAAATTTTTATTGAGGTTAATTATAATGACTTTTCATTATTATTAGCTGTCATTGTTACTACAGAAAAGTTACCATACACTAAAAAGGTAATTTTTACTACAATCAATAATAGTTACACACAAGTTGGTTCCAGTCGCGTTATAGATGAGAGAACATACCAGTTTAATGAACAGTCGACACGTTAAACAACAGCAAATGTTTTTTTTTTTTTTTTACATAACTTATGACATTATAACATCACGATGAAATTTATTTTTCACATCTAGGGTTTTATACATGAACAGTATATTATAGGGATTTGTCATATTTGACGGTAACAGCCAGTGAACGTCCATCATCGTCACCAAGCTCAAACTGTGTGCTGCTCTGTGTTCAGCTGTGAACATAGGTCATGTGTCTCTCTCCTGGTGCAAAGGAAACAGTTTATTCTCCAGTATAAGTATTTCGGATCTATCTCTCTGCCTCTGGAGATCCGAATGTCTAGATGAATCCTACAGCTGTGCTGAACAATCCCATCAGCAACCAACCTCACATTTTGAACAGCACTGAACTCTGTCAGCCATGTCCATGTACGTCATTAGCAGTATACTAATAACACTAGTATTTTATCCAATAGATTTCCCATTTGACTGCTCCAAGCACGTAGACGAAAAATCAGAGATATTACTCAAGTTGACCGCCATCTTGGGGCGGCATCTCAAGATGAACTTGACATAAACTAAAAGGAAACATGATAATATAGACTCAGTTAAATGTTACATTATTTTCTAAAATCTAAAAAGCATGCAGAAAACATTTGTATGTGATAACGCTTCGCTAAACTATATTATTTCTTCCTCCGAACTAATGTGCTAGAGTTCTGCTTTCTTTCTCTTTTTGCCTAATAAAACTTTGCAATATTGAAAGGACATAAATATAGAAAACAAAATTGTGCTTGACCAATTCAGTATGAATATTTATAATTAAATGATATCAGTGTCAAAACTGCTGTTGTTGTTGTTTTAAAAATCATAGTTAAAACAAACAACTTAAGTTGGGTTGTCGCCGATATACAGTAGCCTTGTGGAAAGTGCACAGACATATGGTGCAGTTGCGCATTTTTTATAAACCCCGCCTCTTGGACTTTTCCTGTTCCCACAGTTGTTTATTTTAAAAGTATTTAAATTCCTAAAGGGATAGATGAAAAGAAAAGAAGAAATTTCTGTCATTAATTACTCACCCTCATGTCGTATCTTCGTTCATCTTCGGAACACAAATATTTAAGGCCCAGAAAAGTAGTAAAGACATTATTAAAATAGTTAATGTGATGCCATAACTTTATATAGCTACGAAAGAAAAATGTAAAAAAATCTATGCGCAAAGAATACAAAAATAAAGATTTAATTCAACAATTTCTTCTCTTCAATGCTCCTTGAACATTGTAGTTCCATTGCTGTCTATGCAGGGTCAGAAACATTAATGAAAGTCTGACGGGTTTGGAACGACATGAGGGTGAGAAATTAATGACAGAATTTTCATTTTTGTGTGAACTATCCCATTTAACACCTTGTATGGCAAATACCTCTATCCGTACAATCATTTGTCTGTTTTATTCAGTTATGAGATCTATAGAATGTATATAGTTCCCAAAATCAAAAGGTCTAGTGATCACACATTTGCAAAAAGATTTTCATATGCAGCCACACATTTATTGATTCAGTACAGCTGTGTCGATGCTGTTGTGTTTGGGTGGTTTGGAGGTAAAGGAGGACTGCAGATGGATGGATTTACAAGTCAGATGTCACTCCGTCAGGCGTTTGAAGGACTGAACCGTGGGGCAGACGGCGCCCCAGTCCACGGGTTTACGGTATTCCCCCTTCTCCAGTAGGTACTGGCGCCCCCTGTAGTTTGGGTGCTCGTAGAAGATCCAGATCCCGTCTAGCACCTTACAGGAGTGGACCTCGCGTGTCCGAAAGCGGTCCACCATGGATGGACAATCCTCTGTGGTCTCATACACCTGGCCTGCAAAATCTCCCTTGTCGTAGAGTTGGATCTTGTACTCAGAACCGCTCACCTGGAGTGGAAAGAACATCTATTGAATATCAAATATGCACTACGTAATGTTTCCACTGCATGTGGGCAGCTTACGAAGTGGATCATCTTGCAGGAGCAGAGACGGTCGTTCAGACCCATCCAGCGCTGGTAATCTGGATACTCGCCCCGGGTCAGAACATACTGGTAGCCCATGAAGTTAGGCCTCTCATAGACCACCCAGGCCCCGCTCTCCACACGGATGGAGTTACACCGGTTCAGGTAGGCATGGAAGTCCGAACAGTCGCTGTCGCACTCATACCGACGGCCCTGGAAGTTCTTGTCCTCGTAGAAAATGATCTGTACAAAGGAGACGGTGGAATTTTATTTCACACTCAGATATTATTTTAATAAACTATCTCTGGTTACATCACAATATTGTTAAAAATTGATCTAAATATCAAAATAATATAAAGTATATATATATCACTAACCAGTCTCAAATGGCAGCCAATAAATGATCAATAATCGGAGCAGGGTGTCCTGATCACCTTCGTACTCACCCGGCCCATTCTGCAGAGGTTCGGCTGGTGGTGGCGCCTGTGGAGGGGGTAGAGTTGTGGAGCTGTGCTGGTTCAGGCCCATCCCACTCTGGCTCTTTTATACCCAGACTTCTCTCTGTAAAGAGGACATTCGCTTTGTCATGAAAACCAGATCCAAAAATTGAGTCAGTGCTTTCTAGAAAAAGACAGGTGGATTATGGGGTATAGAGACGGCACTGAGTGCATGGGCATGTTTGGATGTGTGTTTATTCAGCTGTGTTGGTTGGTACGCACACACCTCCACACGCACTCGTATTAAAAAGTATTGGTCCAAAGAAGTGGATAACCAATTTCCTGTATGCAAAGTATTGAAATTCCCTGGCTACAAAATAGTCTGTAGTAACAAACACCCAAACATGTGTATACACTTGCAAATGTGCAAACCCTCACGCTCAGATACACAGAAATGCCATTCCTGGCTGTAAGCACAAATCTCTGCCAAATTTCAGGGATCAGATGAGCTTATATGGGTTCAGTGTGACCTACTTCCACCCAAAAAACACACACAGTGTTCATTTTTCTTTATTATTTGCTTAAAGGGATAGTTCAACCTAAAGAAAATCTGTCATGAATTACTCACCTTCGTGTCATTCCAAACCCGTAAGACCTTCGTTCATCTTTGGAACACAAATTAAGATATTTTTGATGAAATCCGAGAGCTTTCTGTCCCTCCATATACAGAAATACAACTGAAAGGATCCCAGAGCCAGAAACACAGCAAGGAAACCAGTAAAATAGGAATCAATGGTCCATCCGTAATCTATGAGAATACTTTTTGTGCGCAAAAAGAGAACAAAAATAACGATAGCAGTACCATGCACATGCGTTGTTTACGTGAAGCGGTGTATACATCATGATAATGGGGCATGCTACTGCAGACAGGATGAGGAGGTGAAGGATTGTTGAATAAAGTCATTATTTGGTTTTCTTTGCCGAATACATCGAGTATTCTCATAGCTTTGTAAAATACAGTTGAAGTTGAAACAGTTGAACCATTGATTTTGACAATTTTACCAATGTCCTCAATATGTTTCTGGGTCTGGGAAAATTTGAGTTGTATTGCTGTCTATGCGGGAGCTCACAGATTTCATCAAAAAATATCTTGATTTGTGTTCCGAAGATGAACAAAGGTCTTACAGGTTTGGACCGACATGAGGGTGAGTAATTAATGATAGAATTTTCATTTTTGGGTGAACTATCCCTTTAGCATACTCATTTGTAGAAATACCGGCATATGCTGGTTAGGTATATGTTTTGACGCTGGGATGCTGGTTTATACTGGTCATGTGTCAAGAACCAGCATAAACCAGCAAAAGGACAAGCACAAACCAGCATCAAAACATACCTAACCAGCATATGCTGTTTTTTTCAGCAGGGCTATAGCTAGTTAGAGGAAAATAATTTGGATTCAGGATTTATTACCCATGAATTAACATTCATGTAAAAAAAACAAAAAAACAATTCTGCATCTGTTGAGATTCTAAGAGTGCTACAATTTACTACTGTATCCCATAATGCCACTGGAGCTGAGGAATATATATATATATATATATATATATATATATATATATATATATATATATATGTATGTATGTATGTATGTATGTATGTATATATATATATATATATATATATATATATATATATAAGTAATACAAAATAAAATTATTTGTGATAAACAGTTTTACAGTTTTTGCAGTTGTTGTTAGTACATTATAAGTCAACAAGGGCAACATGATGGATACTAATAGTACCTACTACATACTTGACTTCTTCATCAAATTATGTTCATACTCGAAGTATGTAATAGCCTACTTCACAAAAAGGAGGGAAACTTGTTTTGTCTGGCAAGTTCATAAATGACCACTAGGGAGCAGCGTTCATTTTTTCTTCATAATACTTAGCGGTAGAATAGAATCACCCATATTTTCCTCAGAAAATGCTAAATGCTCTATATAATATTTGAAACATTATTTGTGTACAATAATATGGATATCCGTTTTACAGGTGTGGAAAGAATATCTTTTTTAAGTTAAGGAGAAATCTGCATCTGCTTTCTACAGCTGTTTCTCAAGTAAGTGGTTCAGAGCTTGCGATTTATATTAACTTATCATTTTAATAACGGTCTTCCAGTAACATAATCATCCACATATGAGCTCCACAGCCTAATCTTAACCATCAGGATACAGCATTAAAATATAGGCTACACCAATTACCGCTAATCACTAATTTGTTGGTAAAAGTATTTAGTCAAAAGTGTATTGAGTGCTACCAGAGTTTGTCACATACACTGTTTGCATTAGCATCTAGCAAAACTTAAGTTATTAAGGTTTGCATGTTTAAAAATTGCTTTAACAAGAGAACATCCCAGAACTTGGGCATTATTAAACATATAGGTAAAAAGAAAAAGAAAAAGAAAAAACAATGCTAGCCTACTTAGTTTAATGGTTGTTCAACATCATTTGTTTTGTACACCGTTATCTAAGTAAAATCATTTTCATGACGGTTTTGTTCTGTTACAAATCTATGCCAGGCTTAACTGGGACATCTGTGTTGTGTGCTAGTTTTCCAGGCACTGTGGTCTATATAATGAAATGTCTTTGGACAGCTTTGCTCATAACATGAATAGCTCATCTGGAAATAATAATAGCTTTATTAGAACCTGTCATACAGTGTAAAAGCCAAATCACTCAGAAGGGCAGCGCTATGGATTTTATAAAAAAATAAAAATAAAACAAATAGATTGAGTACAGTGAAAATTCTGAAAGTTGGCAATTATTTTATTTTAATTCATTAAAGTGCATATGAAAATGACATATTTTACCAATGCAAATGGTGTAATTTCTCTACACATGTCTTAGAGTAAGTCACAATCCCTTGGAAAGATGATGAAATGTGAAAGGTTAATCCTGTATAACAGTAGATTGTGCATTACATGAATGAAAGCAACTAAACCTATGAGGTGATATCATCATATTTCAGCGATATAGATTTAATTAGATTGAATATTACTTCAAATTAACTATATGCATAATGTATCCATTTATTTGCTGCATCAGGAAACCCCCATGTATTTACAGAACAACTTCCATCAGAGCTAGAACTAAATAAAACAGTTTAAATGATTAATATATGCAGACGAGAAAAGAAAAAAAATATATATATATATATATTTTTTGGGTTGTTGAAATATGATCATTTCAAGATTTCGGAACAATCCTGCATAATTTTTGATTGGAAGACACAGTATTTGCACTTTAAATGATGCATAAAAGCAATGTAACTTATATATGTGGGTGTAAGTAGAAGTTCAGAGTGGTTCATTTCATTCTCTCCGCAGTGATAGACTGCTAGTCATTCTGTACAGGTTCATGCAGGCAATATCGTGAGGACTGTACATCAGTTTCACCATAAAATTAATTTATTTGTTTGTTTATTTTGGCTGCTGATTTTTGCTACACTTGCAAATTACGCAGTTTTTTTTTTTTTTTGGTTCACACTATAGCCTCCTGCAGAACCAGAACTTGATACCCCCTTAGCTTGCACTGGAGTATTACATTTGTTCCAGTAACATTTGTCAAACACAATAAGGCATCTTTTGTTACGCTGTACTGAATGTGAAATCGCTGTATCCTCATTGACCATTTCTCACTGAGACTTAAGAGTCAGCTTTATAGATGTATAAACTATACACATTTTCACATATGTGCTCATAATCAATAACGTGGGAGTAGAGCGTCCACAGAGAGAGTCTCACTCTAAAGTCAAAATGAAATCTGAAACACTGCAAGGCATTTGTACTCCCCATTCACCGTCATACATCTAAGTGTGAAGTAAAATAAATCAACTACAAATACATTTTCCTCACAATTTCTTTAAGTAGCTTTATCTGCATGAGTTTCTTTTTTTACTTTAAATGGCAAGAGTTTTATGACGTTACTAAAGTGATTCGCTTTTATTAGCCGCCGAGACATTGAGACGTGGTCACCACCCCTTTATTGTAGTGAAGGTCATATTGTGAGGTCACAGTTGTGGTGTGGTAGCATAGTGATGTCACAGTTGTGATGTAGTAGCATCATGACATCACTGGGCAAAAGTGGGTATGCTACGAGACCGTTTCATGACCAGACGGACCTCCACGTTAGGGAGACTGTCCTGTTTTGTTTGGCTGCAACCCTCGTCCGCTACAGCCATATGAAGGTCGAAACGCAGAGACACAGATTTCTTCCTCAGCTTGGGATTTCCTTTAAAGAATGACCCTTCCCATTGTCTGATTACCTTGTCAATCTTCTCTGTCCTATAGCACACAAAAAGCAAAATAATAAGCATATATATATATTAGGATTATTAAAAAAAAATTATGTAAAAGTTCCATCTCAATTTTATTGCTTGGAAAGCCACAAGCAAGAACACATCAAGATGTTTGTCCTTAACCTGTTAACCGTCACCCCATCCCATATACGGGACACCTACGTTTACTTCACTATATTAATTTTAATTCTTATCTAATCATTTTACCAATATTTTTTGTTAAAAATTATGTAGGAAAAGTAATAGATCAATTTATGGCAAGAGTGCACCAAAAAAAACATTCATCATAACATGAGTTCTGACCTTTGTTAAAAAAAAGTCTTCTTTTGTTGCCTTTTTCTCTAACACACTTTAGAAATCATCAGAAATGATATATCACTTGAAAACTTAAAATCTCAAAATGAATCCTTTGAAACCCATTTTAAAATCAAACACTGCATTACCATGAAAATGGTACATCAAAATCATGTTTTCAGACATGAATTATAAAAATGTAGGTTTGGATCGTGCACTTTCAAGTCTATGTTCAAAAATGTGAGTGACAGTTAAAAGGTTAAAGTGTGAAATGCTTATGGTTCTTCATTGCAGCTAAGCAAGGCTTTTAAATAAGTCTATGTAAACTCACTCCACATTTCCGTGACCCTCTGCACTCTCCCTCACTACATTTCCTTCCAGGATCTCCTGAGTCTTCACAGTACAGATCTCCCCATCTTTGTTTTGAACTGGTTCTGGATGGAAAAACACAAACACAGAGTTGCAAAACATCTCTCAGGCTTGCAGCTGTGGAATCATTGGTTGGAAAATGGGTTTAATTGGCTTTTGACATCATTCTTACCTGTGAGGATGACAAGACTCTGGTGTCGCCGAAGGGCCGGCGTTAATTTTGAAGTTCTCTTGGAGAAGATTGGCTCAGCGATATCTTCATCACATCCGTTGGGCAGGCCATTCTGCTCTGGAGCAGGAACTGACCCCTTCCATGGCTTCATTTTTACAGACCGACCGTCTGAGTTCAGAAACCTGTGGTTCAGGAGTGAAAGAAAAATCAGGTTTGATTCAAGACCATGCTCAACTGCATTGGTACCTTAGAAATCTCTTCAGGTTGACTGACTGTTTTAACATCAATGGCACAATGCCAGTGCCAAAAAACCCTGTCAAAATTCCAGTGTATTTCTTTGAAGTTGCATAAAAAACATCATGCAAGTTTGAGCCTGTGCTAACGGTTTAGTTGCATAAACAAATACAGCTCAGGAAATCTGTCTCTCCCCTACCTGCCCTCCTCGTGTTCCAGGAGTTTCCTATAAGTTGAAATCTCTTTCTCCAGCCTCATCTTGGTGTTGAGGAGCTGACTATGGTTCTGTTTCTGGATTTCCAGACCATCCCGCACAGTTTCTAGCTCAGACTCCAGACCCCTGACAGACTGGGACAGATCCTTGAGCTGCACAGAGTACTGGAGCTGAGTGTGGCGTAGGGAGGTTTGGAGACTCTTCTCCTGGTGGGATAAAACAGAATTATTTATTACCAACATCTCCAGGAGCAGCCTACACTCGAGACACTGGGATAGGCTCCGGCATCCCCATGTCCCTTTGTGGGACAATCTTTTTGGAGAATGGCTTAATGCAATGGTTCTGGTGTATCTCTTATCTGACACACACATTTGAGGTCTCAGAGTCTTCAATAATGAACTCATGAGTTAAATCAGAAGTGTTTGAATAGGGAGACATTTAAAATCTGCAGTTGGGGGTTCTCCAGGACTAGCTGGGGCCAGCTGCATAATGTTTAAGACACACATATTTGTGTCTTAAGAACTAGTTTGACAAACTAGTATTTGCCAAAGGGCAATCAGTCTTACTTTTCCAATGCAAATTAGAAAAATCTACCTTTTCAGAACTGAATTAAAAAAGTCATGACCAGTCTTGAAGAGAAAAAGGTAGGTGACTAACTTTTTAAGACTAGTCTTAACAGTTTATGCAACTGGCCCCTCAGGATTGGGAACCACTAACTTAATGAATGGATGGAATTTCAGGGTTTGTGGAATGGAGATGGATGGTCTAAAACAGTGAACAGAGAGCAAAATATTATAGGCAAGCAAGGCATCTTCCATTTAAGTCGAGTCACTTCTGTTCCAGTGCCACTTCATCTATGTTTTACTGGGTCAGTCCACCTGGACCAACCTGGGATTAGGTGACTTGCTCAAAGGGCACAATGATAATGGATCACAGAAAGCATTTTATGCTGTTTGATCCACCAACCTTCTTGTTATTGTTAATCCCCCTGAAGGCACCTGGAGTTGAAAACTTTGGCACAATCATAATAACTCAAGGATCCCACATTGCGGAGACCAACAAAACTCCAGAAACTGACGGATATATCTGAGATTAAGATGTTGGTTTAAGGGCACAATGTTTGTTGCATTGGGATCAACTTGTGTAACATGGCGCCTTCAAAGGGTTTTGAGCCCACAACATTCAGCTAATTAATATCTAACAATCAAAACTAGTATTTGGTAACAATTTGTGGAGTGATGAGTGATTCCCTGGAGGCAAAGTATTGATGTATGTTTATCACTGAATTCGCACTACATAGACGTTGAATAGAGGTTTAATCTGATTCCGTAGATGTCGGATTCAGATCAGGCTTGTTCCAGCAGAAATTAAGGCCTGCATATGCGTTATGTTCTGTAGCAGTAAGTGATATTCTAATTTGCTGATTATGCGTTAAGGTGAAATGGGTTCAGCAGTGTGTGTTTAGGTGTGTCTACATGTTTCTGAATTGGAGTGTTTGTGTGTGTTCGGGTGTGTCTGTGGGCATGTCTGTGAGAACCAAACGCACCAAGGCATGTAGTGATTCGATTTCCACCTGTAGACGGTGCCATTGCTTCCGGGCCTCAGCGAGCTCGGCTCGTGCCTCCTTAAGTGTCTCATCACCTGCTCTCACCTACAGTACTCAAAAACCACAACATACTGTATGCAGACATACATAAGCATACCACAGAATACAATACATCTTACATTTTGAAAGCTTTCAACTATCAACTTGCTTACCTTTGAGGTTTTGATCACACTGTGCCTCAGGGCACATCTTACTCATGGTAAAATGACTGTAATGCATAGCCCCTCTGGCATATTGTTTTAATTACCCATGATTTACATCCCAAAAAGAAATGTATATGGCAAATGTGAGCACTGGTAACATAATAGATCACATTAAAGAAAACTGGATGCTCTTGTGGTTTGAGTTTATGTATATCACTGTCTAGGAATCAGTTCACTCTCCATCTGATAAGAATGACCGCACAGTTCCAAAAACAATATAAAGTCTAGTCTAAAAACAAATAACAAAATCTTGTTTTTGAACAGTACCATGTTTTGGACATGTACTATGGTGTTACCATCCATGTTTCTCAGGAGATGATGTTAAGTGTTAATATCTATGTTTTGGGACTTGTACCATGGCAATACCTTTTTTTTTTGGGACATGTTACCAAAACCATGTTCAGTGGTACCAGAATGTTTTTGGACACCTACCAAGAACCTTGGAGGAGAAATGTATTGATACACTCAGTTTACCAATGTACCAACATAGTAGTTATTTATAAAGACAGGCTGCAGTGTGTAGTTGTTTTTCAAGGAGATTTATGAGGCCAATGGCCCACGTTTTTGTGCGAGGGCATAAATAAACAGTCACCTACTGATGAGAACAGAAAAAAACTATAGTTATGCTCAATGAGACTTGCATCCCTAATTTTGTTTCGAATAATAATGGTGGCTTAGCAGTCTTTTCACTCACACACACTTACTTACTTACACACACACACACACACACACACACACACACACACACACACTACGACTGCTCTGCAGTGCCCTGGCCAGCAGACTGTAGAGAGTGTTTGAAGGAGAGAGAGAGAGTGAACACCCGTACCTGTGGCGGAAATGCAGCTGTGGGGCTGGTTGCATCCTTTCGGGGCCTTCTCTTTGAAGCCGGACCGGAGCCTGGAGCAGGATTTGGTGGCGTGGCTGAGTCAGGGCTACTCTGGGCTGGGCTGGAGGGGTCGCACTGGGTGCTGGTCCGGGAGAGATCCATTCCTCTGCCATCCTCTCCTGCAGCAACCTGCGCTAGCACTCTATCACACTCCTCTACTGATCGCCGCTGGTGCTGATCCAGCTCTCTCTGTCAGCCAACGAGAGAGAGAGGGGGGGTGGAAAATGAGACGGAGGTTGAGGAGAATTTAAAGGGCTACTCTCATGAAGAATAAAAATTTCCTTCATCTTCATCTTTCCTTGACTATGTGGCCAGCCCAATCAGGGTAAAGGCCCGTTCACGCCAAGGATGATTACTATAAAGATATAGTTTTAAAAATCGTTCTCAATATTAAAGAATAGCGTAGTCCTCAACACAACTATAACGATAAAGGCGCAGAGAAACGATATCGTAGGAATCACTTTCAGAACAATTTTTTTTCTAATGAACGATAAAAACATTGACAGCCAATCAGAATCAATTCTGCTGTAATGAGCTCCATAATTTAAAGCGGCAGACACACGTTTGCTTAGAAACAGACTATATCATTCGCTGGTGTGGACGCTAATCTTTATAGTTATCTTCCTTGGTGTGAACGGACCTTTAGACTATATAAACAGGATAATTATTAATCTTAAGCCTCTGAAACATAAAGATCAGATCATACCAATACCGAATGTTTGCCGTGAACAAAATGTATAATCAAAACGGCGGATTATTATGGAACTACTTATGTTGGGTTGAAACTTTGATACCGACAGACTGAAGTTTACACTTCTGTTGTGTAAATTTAAATGTAGTAACTACGACAAAGTGTTTAAACCAATATCAGTTTATGGTCACTGTGAACATCTTTTGTTGATCCTGGATCAACATTACTGTCCAAAAATACAGACTTTACCCAATCCTTACCCCTAAACCTAACCCTACCCATAATTTATTCCTAAAATTAGAGGGAAATGATATCTGATTAACAAGGGTGTAGAAACACCAGATCCTGATTGTAAGCCTAAAACTGACAATTCCTGAAAATGTATCTCTCAATTCTGATTGGTTGATTGGAATGATGTCCCTGGATCAAGAGGGATGTTGATCCAGGAACATGTTGTACTTGGTCAAAACACACTCACCATCAGATTATCTAACTTCAGTCAATAACATTTGAAGTTTTTTTTTTTTTTCAGTTCAACTTTTGGTTTAGTAACTGTATTTGTATTGGTAGACACTTCTCTTCAAATTTAGCAAAAAAGAAAAAAAAAAAAAAATAGTGCATTGGTTGCACTAAAGCTATATATTTACTATGTGCAAAGATAATAATTGTGCACAAATGAAAAGGACACAAGATGTCCGAATACACTGTATTACTGGCAAAATCTATATACAGTATATCGTCTAATAATTAAAGGTAAAGTAAGTAACCACCATTCCCTATACACACACCCACTTTCCTCGAAGCTAACCGCAACTTGGCGTTAAGACATTAGGGAACATTTTTATGGTATTTTTTTACTAAAGTCAGACATCAAGGTTTCTCTCGTTAATTGCTTACTATGACTGACAGAACATAACACGCACAGTGACACACAATTGCACAATTAGACACAATCACTCACTGTCACCTCATGTTCCTCCATGATTTGCTGTAACTCGTTTTGGGATTCATAAAGCTGCTTTTCCAGAAGGCTGTTTGCCGTTTCCATCTCTTTCTTCTTTAGCTTCAGCTGTGACACCTCCTGCTCCTTCAGGAGTCGGAGTTTCTCCTCAGTTTCATACCTACACACATATGCATACTTAGATATCTAAGTTAAAGTCATGCAGTGGACTACAACAGGTTTTATATAAAGCTATTTTAAAATGGAAATGCATTTAAAACTAAAAGAACAAAGATGTCTTTCAGGGTCAAAGGTCATCAAAAGCACTATTTTTTAAAGTAATGATATTATATTTTTAAACAATTCATTTTATAATATATATATATATATACATATACATATACATATACATACATACATATATATATATATATATATATATATATATATATATATATATATATATATATATATATATATATATTAAACAAGCTTAAAGAAGTGCTGACAGAAACAATATAATGAAAGCATACAAGGCAAACATTGACATATTTTTGTCAACTGTCTATTCATCAGAATTTCCAATTTAGACATACAATCTCAGTACACAAAATAAATAAACCAATCACATTTAACCAACAAAGTACTGACTTTCTAGGAAAATTTGACTTATTATGTGTCATTTGTTAATTTACTTTATTCATTACCAAGCATCCACAGGCATTTCCAGTCCCACCACAAGAGGGCGAAGAGATGTTCAAGTCACTTTTTTTTTTAAGTGAAATATTCCATTGGCATGTTTGGAATGCAGACTGTATTATGAATACAATGCACAGTATGCAAATTTACTGACATTTGGACAAGTTACAGAACACACTGGGTTGGGTAGTGTATCCCATAGTTTGGCTGAACTTACATATATATATACATATATATATATATATATATATATATATATATATTTATATATATATATATATATACACACACACACACACACACACACACATATGTATATATATATATATATATATATATATATATATATATATATATATATATATATATATATATATACACACATTATATATATATTATTTAGTTTTTTAAAAAAATTAGTTTTATTTAAAAAATATATATATTTTTGTTCACTGAAAGATTCTAACCTTGTCTTTAAATGTGCTGCCCTGAGTTTCACTGCATCAGATTGTAACAAAACTTCAGCATTTTCCATTATGATCATCCTAACCTGCCAAAACAAACATAAAAGAAGGAGAATTAACAAGAAAAAAAAGACATATAATTAAGATAAACTGCATTATAATTGCCCGTGGGTAGAAATTACCCTCTTGAGCAATTTGATAAAAAATAATTATAATAAAAAAAAAACATATTAGCCAGGTACAAGGCTAAGCCCGTTGATGATAAATGGCTGTGAACACCCATATAATCATGGGAACAAAAAATCATTTCTGAATTCTCAGTGGGAAGATCAGGGTGTATGTAGGTGTGCATCTGCATGTGTTTGTTCTGGCAGTCTACTGATCGACAAACTCAGTTTATGCAAATACCCATACTGAACATTTAAATGATGCCAGGATTTTTCACTTAATGTCTGTTATGCACATTGCCCAATGCACTGATTGTATCTTTAAAGATACTAAACAACACAAGTGGGTTTAAACTGTATTATCTGAATTTTTGCAAATCTTCAGGCTGGCTATTATTAAGTAAAGGTCAAAGATCAAGCCAGGTGCGAAAGCCAGCCCTGAGGCACTAAAGGATTAACAATCTTTCACAAGGTCAGTATGGCCACAGGCACCGGAACAGTTTTAGGAAGCACAGGTGTTAAGTGTCTGGTTAACCGCCCTCTAGTTATCCACTAAAATACCTGTTTGTGCCACTGTTTGTTCCAAAGAATTCAAAACACCAGCCTGCAAACCTATAAAAATAACCTATTGAAAAGACTATGAAAAATAGAATGCAAAAAATGTCATGTAATTATTGCATGCTGCAAAGTTTAAAAACTGTAAACTGCAAAAAATAGTATGAGTAGTAGTAGTATGGCATTGTGAACACATCCTTAGTCTCAGATATATAGAATATCTAATTATTGCATGGATATTGTACAGAGTATACAGTACAGTGCATACTGCAAATTAGTATTAATGCATCGGATTATTGACAGAAAACAAAATATTCGCAGTTAAATAGTAAGAGTAGTGCAGTACAATAAACTGTGCACACTGCAATAGTATTCCAAATAGTATGCACAGACTATAGTATGCCATAACATACTGTACATATTGTTAATTTTTAATATAGAATATTACATGCTGCACAGTATGCATACAGTATACTAAATATAGCAGTATGGTAGAATTCCATTCCAAATATTCTTAGTATAATATATAGTATGCATCTAAATTATGAGTCAAACTGTATATTCATACTGCATACTACATCAATAGTATGAGTGGTACAGTACAGGATACCATGCATACTCCAAAAGAGTATTGGAAATAGTATGCAAAAAATATAATGTGTCATAACATATTCTTAATTTTGAATATACAATGTTACAAAATCATGCAATGCTGCACAGAATGCATACTGCAAAACAGTATGTGTAGAATGACAGTATATTGTTCTAAACATATTCTTTCTATCAAATACAGTAGTTACATATATTTAACAAAGCAAGTGACTACTAGGAGCCATCGGAATTGCAAATTTTTAATTGCTCTCCCCTAAAACACCTGATTTAACTCATTATCTTGAGCTTCATAACCTGATCTGGGTGTGTTGACATATTGAGACACCTAAAATGTGCAGTGGGCCCCCCAGGGGCCAAATTGAGGGCCACTACAGAAGATAATGCATCTAAGAAAACAATACATGCTTTGAAAGTTTTAATTAGGTCCATTACCCTAGAGCCAGTCTGAGGGGGTTTTCAGGGGCGCATTAAACAGCAAGGTAACGAGACAGGCAAGCTGTAGATAACACAGATAAACAGATAAAGAGTGTGAACGTCACAGACCCACCTGAGCTCGCAGTTCCTGTGCCAGGGCCTCCTCGTTGCTCCAGTCCCGCCGCTGAGCGACGTTCCTGAATCCCCACTCCACAATCTGCTCCTCCAGTTCACAGTTGATCTGTTCCAACTGATTCACACGCTCCAGGAACCCCTTCAGCCGTTCGTTCAGGCCCCTCATGGCCAGTTTTGGCTCTTCGAGTTGCTCCATGGGGCTAGATGAAATGAAATGTCTCTGAGCCGTCCTGCCACACCTAAGATGATCAGGTGTTTACCGAATAAATATTTTGCTTGAATATGACTGTCGACGTGGCTCCTATGGACCTATGAGGCCTTTCCAAGGCCCTTGGGGACTTGCAGAGTGGAATGGGAGCGAGGGGCGCAACAGGGTCCCGCTGGCCTCGTGCACAGGTGAAAAGCAAGAGGCCACAATTTGTGTCACGGGTTTTGCTGGTGCTTTTGTTAAGGCTGATCCTGGATTAGTGACAATTCACACACACACACACACACACATACACACACGACACAGGTCAAAGTCCATTTGTGTTTCACAGTACTAAAGGATCTGCAGTGTTTTTGTGTGCACCAGTTTTGGTGGCTCATGTTGCGTGCGGTTTGTTTGCATCGCCGTAGGGTGTTTGTATATGCCGGTTTGTGTTCGCTATTAGATTCTGACATTCAGATTTTTTTACCTAATCGTTTTTTTCTGTCTAGGTAAACTCGTCCTCAGTACAGGTATGCGGTGTCGAGGCATGTCTCAGACCTGCAGGGCGTACTTACAAAATACAAGCTGCTTTACATCTCAAGCGATTCGATAAAGCTGTTCGGATTAACAAAAGCATTTTGACATTTAGGTTAGAACAGAAGTTTGCACACTCTATGTGAAGGGGAATGTCGACTATCAGGGACATGCACAAATCTATGGTTTATAATATTGTAAATAGACATTTATTTATTTACCAGAGTTAAGTGTAAAAAAATTATATAAATTTGAATTTATGTCCCACACTTTTTTGGGCAAGACTGTTCACATAGATGTTTTCAAGGGCCAGTGTGAATAAATGTAGATTTAAATGCAAAGATAAAAGATTTATTCTATGCAAGTCTAGGGTTTTATTTGTATCCAAGACAGATGATGTGAACATTACTAAGCGCTTTCATACACGCTTCTGCAGTGTATATTTCATTCATACTCAACGCCAGAGGGCGCTCTTGCACAGAATTCAAAACAGATTCATAGAAGAAATAACTTGTGATGAGCAAGCATAGACAGTAAAAGAAATGGACACAGCGACCCCATTGGAACTCAATTGAGACAAGTGAAGCCCATTTTTAGCGTTTTTTAGCACTTCCTTTTCTGACGCGCAGACTCAAACTAAACTTGATGACGTCAGCAACCTGTCTGACAGATGTAAATCTTCTAGTAGCTGTGCGTGCAAACTGCCATCGTTAATCTTGCGGAGACGGCGAGCTTGAGCGGGGAGTTCTTTGGCGTGAGTGAGCAGGAGTAAGTATTCTGATTAATTATTTTGTATAGTATTTTAAAATGTAACGCCAGTACGCCATATTAAGTTAATTACCTGCGAGCTTCTCCTCCTGTCTGTAAGGTAATTTCTCTACTGTGCGACAGAGAGTCGAGTGGTTGTGACACAATCGTTAGCCTATTTTTACAAAAACTGTTTATACAGGGCCATAATGTTACATAGAAAGTAATGGAGCCCTTTATACATTGTCGTGTATCTTTAGAAATAAATAATGGACAAACGGAGTCTTTAAACGGCTCAGATGTAAAGTTATTCGCTGTCAAAGTGCTGCCAAAATGAATGGGAGTCAATGGGATGCTAACGCAAGCGAAGTTCTGCTAAAAGATGGCGGCAATTGGCCGACTTCAACTTCCGGTCGACTTCCTTGCCGCCTGTGAGCAAGGAGATTCCTTGGACAAGGGTGTCCAAATATTGCTATAGCGAGGCTGAATAAAAAGCAGAAATGTTTTGACTGAGGAAATCTGAAGATATGAAAAAAACAATTGCGACAATGCATGTGTGTTCATGTGTTTTGCATCTCCACATAAAAGTAAAGAAATTATTTGAATAATGTAGTGCGTACTGACATAAGGCCTATAATTTATTACAGAATAGAAACTTAAATGGAAAGAAGAATTACACCCAGTTTAAATATCTAACATATTTCTGTGGTTTTATACAACAAATTTATACAATACAATACAAATTCATATATATATATATATATATATATATATATATATATATATATATATATATATATATATATATATATATGATATTAACTTTGAAATATAAATATATTTGTGTGTTAAATTATGTGTAAAATTACATATACAATATTAAAAAATCTATATTAATAGTGAGTAATAATACTAGTAATAATAGTGATAAATATAATGCATCACTCACCTGACCAATCCAATCAAATTTGAAGGCTGCAGCTTTTGTGACTGAATCAATCTGAATAAATGAACTAATAGAAGTAAAAAATAAAATGCATATATATTATAATATAATATAATAATGACTCTAATTAGTCAGTCTAGACAGAATAATTTGCAGACAATAGGCAGGTATTATTGCATTGACAAACAAATCAGGGAGGCACTGCTTCCTTTCACAAAGTCTTTTGTTGACTTTTTGTCCCTGTATTACACGGAGTGTCTTTTGCGGAGTGATTCTTTTTAATTAATAATATGTAAGTCATTGCCTGCTTTTTTTTTTTTTGTTTGTTTTTTTTTTTTTTTAGAAAAAACACTGTTGGTTAAACGGGTTCCTATGATGAGATTACAATTTGTCCTTTCTCTTCGGAGTGTTTCAAGCTCTTGGTGCATAAAGCAGATCTGTAAAGTTACAAAGACTACAGTCTCAAATCCAAAGAGATATTCGTAATAAAAGTTAAGAGTCAACCACGCACCCCTAAAACGGCTGGTTCTAACATGTTCTAACATAAAGTTGTATTTACAACACTGTTCTAGAACAGTTCAAACCAAATATACAGATGTGTGCAGTGCATTTAATGGAGAATTGTTTCCTGAACCTACAATGCCAGCTGTTCTGACTAACAGCCTGTAAGTATGTTTTTATATTTAAAGAATTTGTCACTGACGATTTAAACGTGAGTTTTGAAGAGTGTAGAGTAGCGACTGTTGTTTGTCGGTTCTCTGACCACAAATGCAGACATGGTTTAATGTTTATGCAGCATGATGCAACGCGTAAAAAGACAATATAAAACATTATAATCAGTGATTATGCCCCCACTGGATGCAACAAATGCCTCGTTTATAATGGGTTTTAATGTTTTTGTCTCATCACTCCGGCCGGGACACATGGCATCACAGTATGGTGAGGGACGTAACTTTTCCGTCACACTCTTGAGATATTCAGCCAATCATAACACACTGAATAGCTGGCCAATCACAGCACACATCACTTTTCAGATCGATGAGCTTTGTAAAAATGTATGCTTTTCAGAAAGTCGGGGCATGGAGAAACAGTAATTTACAGCATGTGTAAAATAAAAGTTTTTTTTATTTTTATTAAACCAAATACACAAAATCATGTATTTTTAGCAACACCATATGACTCCTTTAAATGTCCATTGAAAGAGAAACATCTAATGGCCTTGTGACATTTGAAACAAACAGATGAGAAGAAGAGTAACTTGCATACAAGCTCGACGTGTTTACGTAGTAAAACACACTGAATAAAAGTTAAACATACAAACGCAGTTGTGCAAACAGTATAATGATGGTAAATGCTGTGCCAGTTTCACTGCGTTTGATCTACCGAACCATAGACGTCTGCGCAGCTACAACTTCAGAGAGCACAATCATCAGAGGAAAACAAAACAAAGCCATTTGACTTACCAACACGCCCTCGCCCGTCCCACCCCTTTTTCCTCCACTGTCCCTGCACTGGTGATTCCCCTTCAGATACCAGTCATTGAAGTGTGGGGTGAGAGTCCATCTGGCTGCGCCCGCCCCACTGGGGTCTGGTTCTGGGGTGTCGACACATCTGGCTGCTTGAGCACCTCAGAAGTCATGGGACAGGGAATGCTGCCCAACCTGATCTAGCCCCCGGCACTGCTCCATGAGAAAACAACTTGGCCTCATGAGTTTTCTGAAAGTGCAGGGAGTGCAGGTAATTACAAACAGGTAAAGACTGCAGGCATGCAGCTACCTGTCCGACAGTTAAAATACAAGGTGGCTTACTGAAGAAAAAAAAAAGAATAAGAAAAGCTGTCAATTCGGACATGCAAACTTTGATATCCAGATGGTGACACACTACCTACGATCTTTTATGAGGCCCGTAAGTTCCTGCTCGTCCCCACCTGTCTACACTCCTCAGCTAAATGAGATCATACTTTAGCTTTGTCCTTTTTGTACTTAGCAATAGTTGCAGTCATATTTTTGGGCTAGTGCAGATGACAAACACCTCGTTCATTCATATGTATTTGTGATGTCATCTGTTTTTGAACAGTGGTGTTCTCGTGTATTTTCAGAAAAAGTTCGGATAGTTTTGCAAAAATAATCTATTAACCTGTATATAATATATATATAACCTGTAAATACAAATTAGTATAGATATAACAATTTGTTGATTAAATAATCAAATTATATAACATATAAATGTTATACACACACACACACACACACACACACATATATATATATATATATATATATATATATATATATATATATATATATATACACACACACACATATAATCTAATTTGTATTTCATGAATTATAAATTACGCACACATATAACAAAAGTATTTTCTAAAATATACTTAATATCTTAAAATAAATACTTTTTCATCTTAGTCATATAGATCTAATAGAAAACTGCAAGTAAACTATCTATGTGTAATGTATAATGCAGTCTTTATAAAAAAAAAACAACAACATAGAATTAGTTAAAAAATGTAAATATATCTACCAATATAAATTATATATCATTACACACACAAACACACACACACACATATATATATATACACACACACACACACATACGCCATCTATTTTAATGTTTTATACAATAATAAACTTACATATATATACTTAATATACATTTTGCATATTCCTTTTGAATAAATTCATAATATCTTCACAAAAAAAGTTATTCATCATATTCATATAAATCATAAAAAAAAAGCATGTCAATTTCCCAGCTCCGTTTATTACACTTGAGACTATAATTATAGGCTATAATTCAGTTTAAACTCTTAAGCAGACATGGTATGTCAGTCTCATCGTGTTTTTTTGACATATGGACGTCTCAGTTAGAGGCTTTCAAAGAATTTACAGCTTTGCACAGCCTTGTTCGGTCTTCCTCGTAATCTGTTTTTAAGTGCTTAATCAACATCATCTCAGGTGTAAACTAATGCGAAACGCTGGCACTTTCAGCATTAATCCATTACCATCATGTATATGTCAATAACAAAGAAAACTGTTAAGGTAATATAACCTCTGCACCATTTTAAACAACTTGTTGGGAAAGAGCTTTAATTACAATAGCTGAGCTGGACTTAGTCATGTGAGAAAAGAAATATAATTGTATACAGAGATGGATGGAAAGAGTTATAGAGATAAATAAGTGCAGGATGTTTTTGTACAACTGGCTTTTGAAACGAATGACTTTCCATTGGGATTATGGAAGTTATGATTAATATCCTTTTCCATGACTGATCTCTCCCGAACATGCGCTAACATGCCACTTTATTGTACATATGTACAGTTGCGTGAATTTATTGTCGTCACCCCTTCAAAACGTAATCAGACGTCTAATCGCCAAGTGTGTGCAGAAAGAAAAGTGGAAGCCCCACCTGGACACACCTGTGCATTGCAAGTACAACCACGCCAGGTATGCGACGTTACAATGCACAGACACATCCCCTGGATACTCGACATAGCTGCGTTGCCACAGCTCAAACAAACAATGAAGAAACAACAGCTGATTTCTATAAACATGTCAGATCGTGAGAAACGCATTAATAAAGATTACTGTAGGTAATTGGGTTTTACAATGGCATGTTAGACTTTCACTGCAAAGATTAGCTGGCTAGCGAACACCAGTCATTTTCAAACTATGGGTGTGTTTGTATAAAGGAGATCAATAACAACTGGAGAAAGTAAATTGTTAGCATTAGCATTCAACTGATGACTCTATTTTTAAACAATAGCATTAGAGTATTCTAGCATTAGATATCTAGTTAACATTAGCATTAAACTGGTGAGACTGTTCTGATCAAGGATGTCAGATCTAACACTAGCATCAAAACTGTAACGTTATGGAATGAAAAGTAGACAAATGAAGAAGTATTAATTACAGTCAAACTTTGCGGTGTTGATCGAGTCCATCTACATATTGATTATCCTTCTGAATACAGCTTTTTGTTTAAAATGTTATTTTTTTAATTTTTATGAAACACATTAAAGTGTTTAAAAAAATAATGCATGAAGCTAGAATAATTTTTTTTACATTTTGTTTACAGGAAGATACCCTGTCCTTTCTTTGGATGTTTTGTGTGTTCAGATGTTCAGATGTAAAGTTCACTTAAAGGAAACTTAAGTAAACTAAACTAGTAGCTCACTGAGACTATAGTGTACAAAGTCTTTAATTAGTAAACTATCAGTATACCTATAAGTTCACTTTTTTGTATAATTGCAATACAAACTACAGACAGAGGTAAACTAGTTGTGTACTCAAAGTTTACGACTGTTATACTTAAAGTATACTTAAAAGTATACATTTATATACTAGAAAGTGGGCCGATTTAGTCCCAAAGACTATTAAAACAATACACTTACAAGTATACTACTAGAACACTGATATTTGTATGCTTGCTACATAAAGTATACTTAAAATATACTTATATACTTAAAATATTAACCTTGAAGTTCACTACTTTTTTGTAAGGGGTAACATTAGTAGAAAGTTAACCGCTAACAGCATTCAAATTTGTTTCTATCAAATAATTGATAGAATTTAGATGTTAACATAGTATGCAGGTGTTCCTTTCAATCAAGGAGGTCTGTAATGTCTGTGAAAGTTGTTAGCATTAGCATTCAACTATATACTATTGGATAAAAGCGTCTGCTAAATGAATAAATGTAAATGTAAATGTAATATACTATTATATATGCATATAACTTGTTGAGATGCACACAGTCAACTTGCGCTGGGTTTGCATACCTTTCCAAAAATTGTGGCTGGCTTAGGTATCACGGGCCATAGAAACGCTAATCTACGTTTATATATCTATGGTCTGTAGTACCTGAAGAAAGTCAGACTTTAGGCTAACTCTAGCATTAAACCAGTATGTTCTGGTAAAGAAGTTTTGTAATATCTGGAGAAAGCTGACCTTTGGCATCCAACCGGTACAAATGTTCAGATCAAGGATGTCTATAACGTCTGGAAAAATTTAGCCGTCAGCATTAGCAGTCAACCAGTGAGTCTTTCTGATCAAAGATATCTGTAATGCCTGGTTAAAGCTAGTCGTTAGCTTTCACTTGGTAAATTTGTTCTGATCAAGGATAATGTCTGCAAAAAGCTAGCTGCTAACACATATATTCAACTGGTTCGCTTTTTCTGATTAACAAAGTCTATAAATCCAAGCGAAAGTTAGCTGTTAACATTAGCATTCAGTTGATAGGTGTGATGAATGTTTTGTTATTAACTTAAAATTTGGACCAAAAAGTAGTTGAGCCACTAAAGCAGTTTAATTTTACACTTCACTTGTTCTTTTAGGAGCTCATGAAGAGGTCATTCAAAGAGAGATGTTTCAATTTCTCCAGAACTGTGTGGCAAGATAAACAAACACCCAAAAGGATTAGCTGAAAAAAGGCAAAAGTGTTACAGAGAGACAAACCGTCAACGGTCTTTTGCTGATAAGGACTCCAGCAAAGTCACCCAACTATCTTTCACGAAATATCAGTCAAAACAAAAAAAAAGCCACATTGTTCCGCAAACACGCAACATCACGTCGTCCGTCTGCTTCAGTATCGGACAATGTGACTGCATGTGACCACACTAACCACACCAAACATGATCAGAAGAAACGCCAACATCACAACAGCCACATCAAGAGACAGATTTAACAAAAAATACACGCACGAGTCAAACAGAGACAGAGGGTGTTAAGAGTCCATACGAATGAACACAAAACAAAAGCATTTACATCAGATATGTATCATTATAATGTGATTATTTATTGATGTATTTCATTTGAATGAAAATGTGTATTTTTATTCAAAATAAATATAATATATTCAAAATACATTGTGTTTGTATGTTAGTAATTTGGTTATGTAATATATATATATATATATATATATATATATATATATATATATATATATATATATATATATATATATATATATATATATATATGAACACACAAGAATGATTTAATAAATATCAATCCAGAAAAAGTTAATTGATCTGAGGAGACATCATCAATTACAAATAAAAAAAACTAAACCAACTAACCGCAGAATGAAAAGTAAACTAAGAGTAATTTAACTATTTGTCATAGTGAATGATGACCTCGGCATAATTATCTTGCTCATTAAATATTTGCATCAATCATACATGTACCAATATGATAATTTACACTATTACATCAGCATTTAAAGCAATTCAAATGAAAAACGACAAAGAAAACTGGTTATTTTCTAGGAAAAACTACTTGTAAGCTTCAAACACAATGCAGTGTCACCTGAGAGCCCAGGACATTGGTCTCAATAAAACCCCTGCATGTAAAGGGTTCAAGTTTCAATTGAAGTGAAACCCTTCACAAAGGAATTCTTCAATTTGCTTTGACACTGGTTGGCATTCGCCTCGGGGGAGAAAAGAGACTGCGAGTCTCAGAAAATAATTATGCTGAGGAGTGTCTTTGATGAGTAAAACCAAACCAAGGTTGGGCGCATAACTTAAACGACACTTAGACTCGTCCGACAGGTTCAGAGGGGCGGAATGAACCGTTGCTTTTTGGCTTACTGAAGCGTTATCTTGACCTTTAAGTCACATAACCTTTGCTGTGTAAACAGAAGCGACGAATCGAACAGTTAAAACGTTACCATATTAAGGGTTAATCATTTGGACGTCGGCTGATAGGTGCAGTAGCAGCGCACAAGAAAAATCGTAAAAAAAAATGCTTATGAGTGTTTTACACAGCTTAAACACTTAAATCTATTATTGATAGTAAACTTATTCAGTGTTTACACTTGCGTTGAAAAAGCAACTCAGTCTGACTTCTGACGCAAGATTTTGTTGTTTTGGTTCCCTACCCTTGTTTTGTTTTTGCCCCTACTGGTCTCATCTTACCCACACAAATCCACGGCCCAGTATCGCCTTTACACTTGAATACTGCAAAGATTTCATTCAGAGGTCATTCTTTAGGCTGAGGGCCAACACTAAGGACAAAAACAAACACCTTTATACATGAATGATGACGTACTGTATGGGACTGAAGAAAGATGTGTCAGTGGGAACCATTTCTCCACACACAACACATTATTTTTGGTGATTCAAAGGTGCACTTGAGCCTTCTGAAAAAGATTTGCAGGCAAAAGTACATTTTGTAATGGGCAGGTTGAACTAATTCAGTCAAAGCAAAATTATTTATTAGATTTAATATTTACTAGATGTAAAAATGCAGATTGATAAGGTAATCATTATTAATTTATATTAAATTATAAATTATTTAGTAACTTATTATTTATTTAATTATTATTATTTTTTTTTTTTAAGTAGCTGTGGGGTAAAGTGTGGCATGCTTCATGGCAAACTGTGCAACTGGATAAAATAAAATAAAATAAAATAAAATAAAATAAAATAAAATAAAATAAAATAAAATAAATATTTATGGTTTTAAGCGTGTCGGAAGATTCATTGCAAACTGTCCCACTGACTAAAGTATAGTCAATTAAAATAAAATAACTGGTGTAAAATTTGATTTTAGATGATTAATGGTAAACTATGCCAGACCAAAAAAATAAAGAGTAGCCATCAGAGGATCATAAAGGGATGGACATGGTCAGAAACAATGCTCAGATGAGCTGTGGCATTTAAACAATGCCCAATTGGTATGAAGGGGCCCAAAGTGTGCCAAGAAAATATCCCCCACACCATTACACCACCACCAGCAGCCTGAACTGTTGAGACATAGCAGGATGGATCCATGCTTTCATGTTCTTTACGCCAAATTCTGACTCTACCATCTGAATGTCTCAGCAGAAATCGAGACTCATCAGACCAGGCAACGTTTTTTCCAATCTTCTATTGTCTAATTTTGGCGAATCTTTGTGAATTGTAGCCTCAGTTTCCTTTTATCAGCTGACAGGAGCAGCACCCGGTGTGTTCTTCTGCTGCTGTAGCCCATCTGCTTCAGGATTCAATGTGTTGTGAGTTCAGAGATGGTATTTTGCATACCTTGGTTGTAACGAGTGATTATTTGAGTTACTGTTGCCTTTCTAACATCTCTAACCAGTCTGCCCATTCTCCTCTGACCTCTGACATCAACAAGGCATTTTCATCCACACAGTTGCTGCTAACCGGATATTTTCAGTTTTTCAGACCAATCTCTGTAAACCCTAGAAATGGTTGTGCGTGAAAATCCCAGTAGATCAGTAGTTTTTGAAATACTCAGACCAGTCCGTCTGGCACCAACAACCAGTCCACGTTCAAAGTCACTTAAATCCCCTTTCCTCCCCATTGTGTGTGTGTGTGTGTGTGTGTGTGTAGCCTATGTGTTATAGACACTTTCCTCTAATGTAAGTTTACTTTAATAAGTCTGACCTCTGTTGTTTCTCTTGTAGACTACACTTAAAACCTTAAAATCTCTGTCTCCTAGTCCTTACCAACCTGAATCAAAACAAAAGACTCAAATGAGTAGCCTAAACCCACCACCAACAAAAGGGGTTTTAAAAAGTCATGACTCTAAAGGAAGGGAGTGGTGATGCACGAAAGTGCTGACAGAAAGTGTGTGAGAGGCGCGGGCCGAGACCTGCAGGCCAGAGACCGCCAGACACCCGTCTCAAAGACGAGCTCGACTCGGTCTGGGTGAGAAGAGCTATGTGGAAAGATAAAGCGCAGAATGAGACACTCCCTCATTAGGGCATGAGAAAAGAGCTGAAATTGAGAGACGAATGACATTAGGAAAGGTGAAAGACAAAATAATCATGTTCACGGATCATATGGAACACGATCTAATTATACCTCACCTTTGTACGGTGTGTCTGGGACATATAATCACAGATCCGCATGACTCGAACACATTGTAATTACATGCCTTTGGGCTGGTGAAAGTGTACTTCACTAGAATAGGTTGGTAATGACGCTAAATGAGTGGGAAAAAGTAAAGTTCACATTGTCACGGCCAAAAATCTTGCAAGAGCGCCTTTCCCCCCAATACCTGAATCATCACCTGAGTCACATTTTCCTTCAAAACTTTAATTTCGAGCTGGATTAAAAGAGCATCCGTTTCATTGTGCAACTCATCCCTTCAGTCACATGACCGGCTCGAAGACAAGGGTGAGGGCAAAACAGCCACACAACTGTTTGACAGATATTTAGATCGCCTCTCAAAAGAATAAAACTAATGTGTGTAAAAAATGCAAGTTTTGGCCATTTGCAATCCATATTGAGTACCCGCGGAAATATTTCAAGCGTTAAACGGTACGACAAAACACCTACAGTAAAAGTACCTTAATACAAAACAGTAATATAAAAATATACAATTTAGTAATCTCTATATTAGTGATGTGAACGCAACCCACTTAATGGTTTAGTGTTTTCCTTGGGGAAGCATTTAGGGGTGAAACTTTTATATTCTGGGTTAATCTTGCATGTATAAAATATAGGCTACATCATCAATAAGGTGTTTGCCTTTTAATGTCTGCTTTTTTCTACATTACAACTTAATGCAAACTGGAGCAGCTTCATTTTGTCCTCCGGGTGAGCGTTCCTATGCGGGTGTGACGTCAGGTGAAAACTATAGCGATGTTGCATCAAGATCATACTATGATCGGTGACTAAAGTAACGCTTGTTTTATTGTATTCAGTTAAATCAGGCTTATATTCCTCATATACGTTCACATCTAATCGTAAAGGTTGTATACTGAAATTGATAGTGAACTAGTAGGCTATAGCCGGCTCACTGTGCACATACCAAACAGGGCAATAAACCTTATCAGACACAGTCACAGTCACTGCACAGGTGAAAGAGAAATCCTTCACAACAACTTTCATTTGAAATGTTACTAGTACATTTCAACAAAGCTTGAAATAATTTGAAATTATTATTTTGAACATTTGAAATAATAATAATTTTAGACATGTTTTAGTAAATATGAAAATAGTTCTGGGTAACACTTTAGTATAGGGTCCAATTCACACTAATAACTAGTTGCTTATAAGCATGTCTATTATTAACATATTGGCTGTTTATTAGTGCTTATAAAGTACATATAATGCATGACATCCATAATCCTACCCAATACCCTAAACTTAACAACTACCTAATAAACTATTAATAAGAAGCAAATAAGGAGTTAATTGAGGCAAAATTCATAGTTAATGGTTAGTTAATAGTGAGAATTGGACCCTAAAATAAAGTGTGACCTTAATTTTTAACCCAAAAGTTGGGTTAGTCCAAATTTGAACCAAAGTTGGGTCGTAATAAACCAGATTTTTTTTTAGAGTGTACATATTTAAAATCATTTATTTTCGAATAAATAAGTAAAACTTTTATAAATTTTATAAAATGTTATACTTCATATTTTTATTTATTGCATTATTATATATTAGACAAAAAAATGTACGCACATGCATGGAAATGGTAAAATAATTGGTCAAAATTACAGTTTTAGTTTCCAAAATTCTAATAAATGAAAAAGTTCTATTTTTAAATTTTAAATTAACTACAAATATTTTATTGAGTCTTCATGATGTGTGGTTAGAAATACGGCATACATTAAAATGCAAGAATAATAATAGGTAATTTTTTAAAACACTTTGAGATTAATCACGGCATGTCCCACCGCAGAACTTATATGAATTATATAAAGTAATAAGTTTGACAGATATGAACTACTGACCTTTATAGCCTTATGTAATGTTAAATGGCTGTAACTGTTAGCAAACGTTATAAAGTGGTACTCTTTTGTTATGTCTATCCTGACCCATCAAACCCTAAATTCTGGGGAATTAACCAAGAATTAATGTTTATTCATAAAATCTTGTCGATCAGGTTAGGCGTGCCTCAGGGCTTCGTCCTGGGACATTTTACAGACGCTCCCTTGGACACACCTGTTTGATGTTTTTCCGATAATCATTGCCTAAAATAACCACACCCCCCAGGTCAAACTGTATAAAAAGGTCCTTGGCTCTCCAAAACCATTAAGCAGCTGTCAGAAGTGTCCAGCAAAGAGCAAGCAAAAGGAACGGAAACCATGACTCAGGTTATGCAGTCTTTTTCACGCAAGAGCCTGTCCGGCTCCAGCTCTCGTCCCTTCTCCTCGCTCTCGCTCGGCGGTGGATACTCTAGGCGCATCGCCGTCGGTCATGCGCCAAGTGTCTACGCAGGTGCAGGGGGCTCCAGCGTGCGCGTCTCTTACGCTCAGAGTAGCAAGAGCGGTTTCGACCTGGCCAGCGCGCTCGGCGGCGGTGACAATGGCTTCGGTGCGGCTTTCAACGAGAAGACCACCATGCAGAACCTCAACGACCGTCTGGCGAGCTACTTGGAGAAGGTGCGCTCCCTGGAGAAAGCCAACGCGCAGCTGGAGTTCCAGATCCGGGAGTGGTACGAGAAGAGAACCCCCGTCTCCAGAGACTACAGCCACTATTACGTCACCATTGAAGATCTGCGCAAAAAAGTGAGTAACTGTACATTGCATAACTATAACATTGATGTGATTTGAAACGTGGAAATGGAAAATATTTCAATGAAAAGTGAACCACTCTACTTATGACCATAGTACTATAACCATTATATTTTATTGACGTAAAACAATACAAAATTAAAAGAGGATCCATCCTTGTAGACTGCATGTCTGTATTGGATAATAATGTCACCAGTGTTGGTGTGTGTGTGTGTGTGTGTGTGTGTGTGTATATATATATATATCTCTTGGCAACTGGCATAATATATATTCATATACATATATGAATGTTAAGGTCAGGAAGTTTCAATTCTTTATCTGTTTGTCTTTAGATCGCCGTCGCCAGCATGGACAATGCCAGAATCATCCTTCAGATTGACAACGCCAAACTGGCAGCTGAGGACTTCAGAGTCAAGTTAGTACAAGAAAAACCTTCACCTTCTAATTACATCATTTAAAACCTCTTTTCATGAAGTTTATATAACTTTGATATCACACTCCAGTCTAGTAATTAAGTAAAAAAAAAAAAAAAAAAAAAAACAGCTTAGTCTAGACCGGTAGACCATACCCAGCAAGGGTTTGCCCTCATTTTATTTGCTTTTTAATGTCACACCCTACAATTTAACCCTTGAGTTTTTTTAGATTCCTAACCTAATCATTGTTATTCTTGGCGGCTTCAGGTATGAGAATGAATTGGCGCTGCGTCAGTCCGTGGAGGCCGATATCGCCGGTCTGAGAAAGGTTCTGGACGAACTCACCATGACTCGCTCAGACCTTGAGATGCAGATTGAGGGTCTGAAGGAAGAGCTGGTCTACCTGAAGAAGAACCATGCAGAGGTGAGATCAAAAATGTTTTATGGGCTGGGAAAACCTGGTGCAGTGAAGCAAGATCATTAACAGATAATTCACCAAACCAATAATCTTCTACAATCAAGTGTAGCTTTAAAAATTAGGCACTGTTAGAAACACTAGTCGTGGAATTAAATGTTACCTGAAGCTATGCTTCAAGGTGCGGTCACATTAATCACACCAATAGGAATCCGTGCAATTGGGAATTTTGTTTGAAAGCTCATGTAAAATGTCAACCACTAGGGGACCTTTATTTGATCAAACTGCATAGTCAGACCCCTAACCATTACTTTCCGCTCAAATTCCAACTAGTTTTTAGTATAAATGTTAAAAAAGATATTTCCTGCTAGCTGCATCTAGAGGGAGTGATTTGCAACTATTTTATATCTTACAACATAAATTACCACTTTTCAGAACAAATCATTCTTTCTGAAAATGTGCAATTTACGAAAAGGTGCATAAGCTAACAGCTATATCATTGTTCTGTAGGAACTCGCAGCTCTTCGCGCTCAAATGTCCTCCAGCAGTGTAAACGTTGAGGTTGACGCTGCACCTCAGCAAGACATGGCCCGCATCATGGAGGAGATCCGACAGCAATATGAAGGCGTCATTGATAAGAACCGCAGAGATATGGAGTCCTGGTACAAGAGCAAAGTAAGTGTTTGTTTTTATTCTCGATGGCTAAAACATACTCAATCATGTGGACATTGACCGCAAATCTCTGTCCCAACAGTTCGACGAACTGAACAAGCAGGTAACCACCAGACAAGAAGACCTGACATTGTCCCGCAGTGAAATCAGTGATCTTAGGAGGACACTTCAGAGCCTGGAGATTGAACTGCAGTCACAGCTCAGCTTGGTAAAAGTCTTTCTTTCTCTTTGAATTTCATTTTGCAATAGCTGTCTCTAGAGGGAGCCAATTGCACAATTAATTATGCACCCTCACCGTTCTTCTACGTGTTATGATTTGACAGAAAGCAGCACTGGAAGGCACACTGGGAGAGACAGAGTCACGGTACAGCATCCAGCTCAGCCATTTGCAGGGCGTCATTAACAGCCTGGAGGCGGAGCTTTCTCAGGTGCGCATTGACATCGAAAGACAGGGCACCGAATACAAACTTCTCCTGGACATCAAGACCAGACTAGAGTTGGAGATTGCTGAGTACAGGAGACTTCTAGATGGAGAGGGCATTCAGTAAGTTTTTACAAATAAACTTTGTCTTTATAAAGATCACAAAAGTTGTACGATATTTATTTTAATTTTTTTGTTACAGGAAACAGACCGTCAAAGTTGTAGAGATTGTACCTCCTCCTCCCAAGCGTAAGTGTTTATAAAGGGTGTCCTTTTTTGGGTGGAAAAATTTTATTTTAGATATGAAAAAATTATACTACATGAATCAATTTAAATACAAATAAAATGTTGAAAATTAGATTCGTTTGTGTAGTTTTAACTTACAAATTTTCTTAATTTTTTTCCTCTCCAGACGAACCTGTGGTGACCAAGCGTGTTCGCACAGTAATCGAAGAGGTGGTTGATGGAAAGGTCGTTTCTCGAACAGAGGATGTGGACGTTGAGGTCGTGAAGAAGTAAAAACGACGGCAGTGAGATCCATAAAGTCGGCACGAATTTTCAGCCTCAGTACGGCTGATTAATTTATCCCTGTTCAACATCTCATGTGAAATGCAAAGAAAAAAATAAAAAGACAAGCTGCAAAATTAAATGTTTGTTCTTTCATTCCTGTACCAGTAGCAGGTCGACATTCATCAAAAACAACACTGAAAATAGTTTGAGCTATATTGTATTTGATTTGATGTGTGTCACAAGCACCAAAAGACGAGTCAGCTTAATTAAGCACAGTATCAAAAGGTATGCCAGTAAGATACAAAACAGCCTGTACAAAAGACGTACTCGCTCTCTCACATACACAACTGAGAGATATATAAACATGACATACAATTTCCTGTGTACTTTTCTGACATTTTAAAAACATACTAAAAAAAAAAAAAAAACACTGTTATCTTTTCATAACATGTTTAATATATAACATTGTATTTACAAGTATTTCACAAATGACACTATGTAGTTAAGAGCCCACCCCCCTCCACCCACACAGGTGTCCCTATTTGACAAAATGTTCAACATAAATAATTAAACAGCATATTTTTCCCCATCACACAATTACAGTATAAATTTTACAGTAGCACAGCTGACTACCACAGTCAGCTGCAAAGTGCTGTCCTTTCTTTCATTTGTTTTTGTTAAATATGTGATTGGTCCTTAATGCCAAATCATTTGTGCAATGGCGCCGCAAAACATTGAATGGGGGAAATGTTCATAAAGGCCATTTGCAAACAATTATGATGGTCCGGAGTGTCAAATTAAAAACATTTCGCTCAATAATTCTTATGTATCTTTCTCTTCAGGATGCAGTTAAATCTTGATCATAAAATTTTGCATTTGTGGTGAATAAAACATAAAATTTTGTAGGACTCCTCCTGTAATGACTCTCCAAGCCACTAGGGAATCTGCTACCACGTGTAATTACTCTCCCAACCATTGGTGGGCACTCCCTGCCCCTTAATGAGATAACTCTCCAAGCCACTAGGTGGCAGTAACAGCTGTGAACTCTTTAATTAAGACTGCTCATTAAGTTAATGTGTTCCACCTGTACTTTGACCTATTTAAGTTTGGCAGTGTTCAGTCTTGAGCCTACACAGTACATATTACCTGTGTTGTAGAACTGTTAAGTTTCATTTTCCAGTTGCCAATTGGACTACCTTCTGTTTTCTGCTGTAAAGCTGTAGCTGATATTTTGTTTATATTTGACTACTGAGATCAAGTAAAGACTGCCTGCCTTTGAGTTACCTGAGCCTTTGAGTTTGCCCTTCCTTCTGCACATGGGTCTTCTAATAAACTTGTTCCCAGTAGGCCAGAGGTAGAGAACTTGCTTTCACTGACAGGGAGACCCTGGTTTGAGACCCACCTCAGACACCTCATGCCAGTCCAGCGTGACAAATTTAAACTGGTATCTTCAAGGAGTGGAGCAGATACTTTTTCTCAACAAAAAGCACAAAACTATTCATAGGAGATGAACAACTAAAATCTGGAGGTAGTCTGTTTCTTACAGTAGAAGTTTTGAAAATTTGATCCTAAACATGGAAGATAATTGGTAATTTTTAATATGTGATATGTTACACTAACCAGAGAGGACGCTAGACTAAATCGTACATTAAACATTTCATTTGCGTCCATACTTATGCGGTTTCCGCCAACGAAGCTAATGAGAAATTCACAGCTTTATTTTATAAATAAAATGCTTCAAAGATCCGGCAAACATGAATGTGAAAGAAGAACAGCTGCCTGATGAATATTTAACAATACAAACACCAGCTGTTCCGTACTACACATAGTCTTGCAATAAATAGCGATTAGCTAAAGCGACACACCAATTAGCTTTAGAGGCAAACTGCTGTGAAATTTGGCAGCAAGAAACATTGTCACCATGGCCCACTTTGTCAACGCAGCTGGTGGCCTGTTAATTTCGCTTAATTTAAAGAGAACTGTAACACTACCATGGAAACTTTATCAAGTAACGAAAGTACTTTACAAAAGTCTAAGTACTTTACGAAAGACTATCTTTAAAGCGCCAGGGTTTAAACTAATTAAATGTGTATCGTTAAAAGCATTTTTGTTTGACGATAAAAAAAGAAAAAAAAGTATGTTAACAATTTTAACTTATGTTTTTAAACATAAACATTAAAACAATTACAGTCCCAGTTGGGAAAAGGGAAAAGAATGGGCCGAGCACCTGTTGCTTTCAAGTTAACTGTTAAAAATCCCCCATAACAAATAAAACACAAAACTTGCTCTCGTTAGTTGCGAGAGTTAATTCTGACATAGACTGTGGCTCATTTCAACATTATTAACAGTACCTAACTCATCAGTAACCTGATACTTTCATATATATATATATATATACGATCTCCTCACCGTAAACTTTCAGAATCGCTTCACAGACAAAACGGTACTGGCTCTGAAAACAAACAAAATGGATTTCAAGTGACTCGAATAAACAAAACTGCATTTACACATAAACGCAGATTTGCTTTAACATAATCTTTGACAGTCCGTTTTCCAAAATGAAAGTTTTGTTCAAAGTTTGTTGAAAGTTTGTAGCGTCGAATCTTAGATATTTTGAGATACTTAGAGATTACATAGCAAGTTAACTAAATTGTTCCTGTAGATAATAGTAGAACTCAAAAATGTTTTATGGGGAAAATATTAATAAACAAGGAAATGTATCTTTTGATTAGTTTGCAAAGTTTGTAGCATGGAATCTACAATTAGAGTCCTTCTGTATTAATCCACTGCTATAAATTGTTTTTGGAAAAAGCTTTTGAATTTAAATGCGCATCTACATACTAAACGTAACATTACTTGTCAATCAAACAGTCGCTTCCTACAGTATCTAAGTGGGCTGTTCTTGGCCAGAAGGAGCTGCAAGGTGGACTTGACTAAGCACAGGGGTCTGGATGATACAAAATGGCGCCGCCGAGTCTGGTCATCGTCCAGATTGCTCCGCTTAGATTATGTTTTTATTTACTTTTTTACCTACTTTTGCTTTCTCTTTTTACACACATAACCTCTGCACTGATCATTTACGACAAATAAACACTTTTGGACATTGGACACCGCTTCACTGACCTGTTCCAGGACACTTTATCCTCCAACCCATCGTTGCCATCTGAGATTCTCTGGAACGCTGAGATGAAAAATGGCCACCTGAAGAACCACCCGAGGCGACGGATCAAGAAACACTGCGGGAAATGCGCCGGGATATGCAACAGACTGAGGAAAAGAGCTCACAGTCCTCTTCTACCGAGCATTCTGCTCGTCAATGTCCAGTCTCTGTAAGATGGACGATCTTAGAGCCAGGATAAGTTTCCAACGGGACATTAGGGACTGTAACATCCTTTGTTTGTCTGAAACATGACTGACGCCCTTGGTCCCGGATGCTGCTGTAATGCCATATTTAACTTCTCTGTTTTACGAATGGACAGGACAGCCAAGGCCGGCAAATCCAAAGGTGGAGGATTGTGGACCCCAGGAATATCTCCACCCTGTCCTGCTCCTGCTCGCCTCATCTGGAACATTTATCCATTATCTGCCGCCCATTCTATCTGCCCCGGGAGTTTTCATCGATCATTATAACTGCTGTTTACATCCCACCATCCCACAGACACCGGTTTGGCTTTGTCTGAGCTTCACGATGCGCTCAGCGGTAAAATCAACAAACATCCTGACGCTGCTATTATCATCACTTGGGACTTTAACAAAGCCAACCTCAGGCAACTTGTGCATAATTTTTATCAATATGTATCCTGTACAAACAGAGGACTGAATACACTTGATCACTGCTACACTCAATTTAAGAATGCCTACAAAGCTCTCTCACCACCGGCTTTTGGCAAATCGGACCATGCCGCCATTTTCCTCACCCGGAATAGAAAACAAAGGCTTGTTCAAGATCCCCCGGTGCAGAGGGTGGTGACGCGATGGTCCACCCAATCAGAAGCCATGCTTCAGGCAGCTCTTGATGACGTAGACTGGGACATGTTTCGCGCAAGCTCATCTGTCATCAGCAAGTTCACGGATGTAGCATTAAGCTTTGTAAATATGCTAGCCGAACAAGTTACAGATACAATAACAATAAGGACCTTCTCAAATTAGAAACCGTGGGTGGACAGATCAATCCATGCAGCAGTAAACAAACGCACTGCTGCTTACAACGCCGGTCTTCTGTCAGGAAACATGAGCGAGTACAAAGCATTGTGCTATGCTCGCCGACGTGCAGTAAGAGCCGCCAAACACAGATTCAGGGAATGCATAGAGTCACATTTCCAGCTAAATGACTCCCGACGCATGTGGCAAGGACTAAGGACCATCTGTGACTTTGGAAATAAATCCTCTGCAGAGGTGAGAGCAGATCCGTCGCTGGCTAAACACTTTTTACGGCCGCTTTGAAAGTAATCTAAGCAGCGCAAGTCTGCTGATCAACGCGTCAGGAAGCAGCAGTCAGATCATTGATCATCATGTGATCACCGTGTCGGAGGACGAGGTTCGGAGCGCACTAAAGCGAGTGAATGTAAGGAAAGCAGCTTTACTATAGCTCAGCTTTTAATACTATAGTCCCCCTAAAGTTTAAAGCTTCTAAACTCATAGACCTCGGCCTGAATTCTTCACTCTGCAACTGGATTCTTGATTTCCTCACCGGCAGACCTCAAGTGGTGAAAGTAGGCCAGTACACCTCCAACTACATCACCCTGAACGTAGGAGCCCCACAGGGCTGTGTCCTGAGTCCCCTGCTCTACTCTCTCTACACACATGACTGCGTGTCTTCGCACAGCTCCACATCTATAATCAAATTTGCTGATGATACTGTGGTTCTTGGCCTCATTCACAACAATAATGAGCAATAAAGCAACAATAAAGACAGCATACTTGGATGAGGTAGAGAAATTAACATCATGGTGCCAGGACAACTGTCTCTCTCTGAAAGTGAGAAAAACTAAGGAACTGATTGTGGACTTCAGGAAGAGACAGCAGTAGCCCTATACTCCTCTTATGATCAGCGGGACCTCTGTGGAGAGGGTGAGCAGCTTCAAGTACATTGGTGTAAACATCTCAGAGGACCTGACTTGGACTACTCACATTCAAACACAGGTTAATAAAGCCAGGCAAAGACTGTACCATCTGCGTCAGCTGAGGAAATTCAGGGTCTCACCAGCAATCCTCAAAACTTTCTATTCAGGGGCTATAGAAAGTGTATTGACTCAGTGTATCTCAGTGTGGTATGGGAACAGCTCCAGTCAAGAATGCAAAGCCCTGCAGAGAGTTGTGCGCTTAGCTGAGCGCATCTCCGGCTCTGCTTTCCCCTCTCTGCAGGACATCTACCTCAAACGATGCAAAAGCAGAGCTGTTAAAATCATCAAGGACTCTATCCACTCAGGAGACTCAGGAGGAGTTTCTTCCCCCAGGCCATCTGGCTCCTTAACTGAAAAGCAGCCTCTTAACATCTACATGTCTCCAGTTAATGTTAACTTTATCAGTAAGAATCTTCATCATTCATTACTTCACATAGACACACTGACAGTGTCAACCTGTTTGCACATTTGCCTCTTGTACATACCTGTGTATCTTAATATTTAAGATTACAGTATAATGCACATATGCACATTGTACATCAATGTGTATCTTAATATTTAAGACTACAGTTTACTTTCATGCACATTATTTTTCATCCAATTCATCTTTTTATATTTTATTCTTACTTATTACTTTTATTTCATTCTTACATAGCTATTTTTATGTATATTTTAATCTGTCTTGTTTTCTTTAATAATTGCACTGTCCATGCAGCGGACCTGACTCACATTTCACTGCTGGTTATATATGCTATATACAGTTGTGTATGTGAGAAATAAAAATCTTGAATCTTGAATCTTGGATCATCATGGCATGCTGGTCTATCATGGTTCTGACGATGTCTAAAGGATACACCGACTGACCATTTTCTATCAAATACATCGCTGTCTCCATGGTGATAAGCACCCGGTGCGACCAATCCCAGCGCTGGAAGAAAAAGGGAAGGAGTTAATAAACATTTTGTTGTTTGATCAAAACACTTGAAAACGCTTATTTTTAGCGTCTCGGGACGCCTTTCTCTGCGTGAGCCCTGAACACCAGAACACCGCAAGTACTGAATTGTGCTCTTTCACATCTTTTTGTTTGTTCAAACTGCGATTTGTTGTTCGTTCAGGTGCAGGAGGGACTTTGAGGAGAACTTTGCAGAAGAGAGCTCAGTTCAGTGTCACTGTCAGTGATACGCGGCTCTCTCTCTCTCGTGCGCACCTAACATGGCACGCGCTACTCTGTTCAGCTTTTCCGCGTCTTGTGTTTGGATGCTTTAATGTTTAAATCGACGAGCGGTAAGGCTTAACAACACGTGGAAAAGATAAGCTTTCGTGACGATGCGCAGCAGTGGCCCGTCAACTGTCCTGAGCATCTTTTTAGGCTGGCCTCAGCCAGTCGGTTATATAAAATATCAAGGTGAAAGTCATTATAGCTCCCAACCCAACTTTGAGAATAGATTAACAGCGATATTTTTTTTATCTCCGATAAGAGTCTTGCGTTAATGCAGCAATGCAGCAAACAGCAAATGCAGTTAATGCTGATAACGGCCAACCACTAATATATATATATATATATATATATATATATATATATATATATATATATATATATATAATATAATTATAAGCGACTTACAGATGAGGACAGTGGAAGCAATCAAAATAACAAAAAGAGCAATGATATATAAGTGCTGTAGCAAGTCTTAGTTAGGTTAACACAGTACACGTAGCATGGGATTTTAAATCCTTGGTCCTTGCATCACTTTTCTGTTGGGATCCTCCAAGACTTGACCCCAGCTCCTCTCTGCACTCTATCCTCTCATTCAGGTACTTTGGTGAGCCTTCGATGTTGTATCCCAAGGATTCTCAGTTCAGTGTGACTTTGACGTTGCGTCCCCAATGACACTCTGGTTGATGTGACTTGACGTTACGTCACAGAAGACGCTTGGACTGGTCCCCGCTGAGAGGTTTCTTTTGCTCTGTGGAGTGACCATTCTTTTGTTTTTCCTGTTTGCCTAGTGAGGGCTAAATAAACCTTTTGTTACCTGCAACTGAATCCTGCGTATCCCTGACAGAACGGTCTGACCATGATGGATTCAGCAGGTGCAGGCCAAGTAAGAGTCGCAGTCAGCCAACAAGGCATTCTTCTGGGACAGCATTCCAGTCAGTTGACCACCACCTAAAGGGAGATCGAGTGCCTCACAGCCCAAGTAGCGGACCTCAATGTCCAGATTCAGAAGCTCCAGCTTGAAGTCTTGGCCAGCAGATCGGCTACTACCTTTGGCCATCCCCAGTCTCGTGCTGAGCCTGAACCCCATGCCAATAGTCCGCCGCCATATGATCGGGACCCTAACTCCTGCCGTGCCTTTTTGTCCCAATGCTCTCTGGTCTTCGCTCTCCGGCTTGGCGCTATGTTACAGAGGAGTCCCAGGTAGCATTCGTAATCACCCTCTTGAAAGGAAAGGCCCGGGACTGGGCAACAGCTGTGTGGGATGCACGTGCTCCATTCTGTGCCACTTTCCAGGACTTCAGAGCAGAGATGATCAAACTGTTTGACCGCTCTGCTCAGGGTGATGAGGCAGCTGCCCAGTTAGTGCGGTTGAGCCAGGGCAGACGTTCAGTCACTGATTACTCCATCCAGTTCAGAACTCTGGCAGCCTCCTGTGACTGGAATGAGGCAGCTTTGCGTGCAAGGTTTTGGGAAGGTTTGGATGACGACATCCAGGATGAGATTGTTACTCACGAGCTCCCTCAAAGTCTTGACACCCTTTCTGGATCTGGCCCTCAGTGTGGAGGGGCGCCTTCAGCGTCGACATCAGCGGCGTGCTGCTTAGTCCTCCTGGATGCTGGAGGAGGGCGCCCCTAGTAGTGCTTCCACCTCCTTGTCACCATCAACAGACCCTGAGCCTATGCAAGTGGGGCGTCTTCGCCTTACCCCTAAAGAGAAGCAGGATCGTTTGATTCGGGGCCTGTTTCTGTACTTTGGAAAGCCAGGCCATCGAGCTATCCAGTGCCCGTTAAAATCCAGAGCCCATCAGTAGTCCGGGGGATCCTGGTGGGTGCTACTCCTCATGTCGACTCCCCTATCTCTCGTACCCTGTTAAAGGTTTCTATTCAGCATAAGGACTCCTTTCATTCCTGTTCTGCACTGGTTGACTCTGGTGCCGAAGGCAACTTCCTGGATGCCTCTGTTGTGGCACAGTGGGGTATTCCTACCATTCCTCTTCCTTCTCTTATTTCTGTTCACTTCCTAAATGGTCTCCTCATCTCTTCCATCACCCATTCCACTACCTCTGTAAGTTTAACTGTATCTGGCAATCACCGTGAGGTAATTGAGTTGTACCTCCAAGATGTCTTGGTTCTGCTTTGTCTCCTGGCTCTATGTCTTCTGTTTTTCAGGTTGAGGAGGGTGATCTTGCCGGGGTCCCAGAGGGGTACCGTGATCTTTGTCAGGTCTTCAGCAAGTCCTGGGCCACATCCCTGCCTCATCATCGGCCGTATGACTGCGCCATCGATCTTCTCCCAGGCACTTCTCCGCCCAAGGGTCATTTGTATTCCCTGTCTGGTCCTGAGAGAGATGCCATGGACAAGTATATTCAGGACTCCTTAAATGCCGGCCTCATCCGGCCCTCTTCCTCACCTGCTGGGGCTTGGTTCTTCTTTGTTAAGAAGAAGGATGGTTCCCTAAGACCCTGCATTGACTACCGTGGCCTTAATGACATCACTGTAAGAGACAGGTATCCTCTGCCTTTGATGTCGTCAGCCTTTGGGTTGTTACAGGGAACCAAGCTAGACCTCCGTAATGCCTACCATTTGATCCATATACGTGAGGGGGATGAGTGGAAGACAGCATTTAACACCCCGACGGGACACTTTGAATACCGGGTCCTACCCTTTGGGCTTACTAATGCCTCAGCTGTCTACCAGGCCCTGGTGAATGATGTGTTGAGGGGCATGGTGAACAGATTTGTCTTTGTGTACCTTGATGATATTCTTATCTTCTCTCCCTCATTGCAGGTCCACCCTCAACATGTCCGTCAGGTGCTACAACGGCTGCTGGAGAACCAGCTGTACGTCAAGGCGGAGAAGTGCGTGTTCCATGCCAAGTCGGTTTCGTTCTTGGGGCATATTATCTCGACGGAGGGGATCAAGGCCGATCCCGCTAAGGTAAGGGCCGTGGCCGAGTGTCCAACCCCTGACTCACGGAAGGCGTTGCAGCGGTTCTTGGGGTTCACCAACTTCTATAGGCGATTCATCAGGAACTTTAGCCTGGTTGCTGCACCCTTAACTGCACTCACCTCTCCTAAGGTATCGTTCATATGGAATGTACAAGCTCAGGAGGCCTTTGGTGCTCTCAAGTCCCATTTCATCTCTGCTCCTGTTCTTTGTCTCCCAGATCCGGAACGGCAATTCATTGTTGAGGTGGATGCTTCTGATGTCGGGGTAGGGCACTTTTTTTTGGGTGGTTTAATTTCTCACTCTCGTATCGGCCATGATCCAAGAATGTTAAACCTGATGCCCTTTCTCGTTTGTTCGAGAATCCCGGTGAGGAGGTGAGCCCCAGTACCATTTTCTCCAGAGAGGTGGTGGTGGGTTCCCTTTCTTGGGATGTCGAGCGATGGGTAAGGGAGGCCGTGCAGGAGGGGGAGGTCCCAAAGGGGTGTTCGGGGGGGTCGGTTGTTGGTACCGGCTGCGCTGCGTCCTGAGGTCCTTCGGTTGGGTCATGAGTCCAGAGTTGCCTGTCATCCAGGGGTTCGGAGATCGCTGGCTGCCATCCGTCAGTGATTTTGGTGGCCATCCATGGTCCAAGATGTCAGGCAGTTTGTGTTGGCTTGCTCCGTTTGTGCTCAGAATAAGACTTCTAACCAGTCTTCTGTTGGTCTGTGACAGCCTCTACCCATTCCCTCTCGTCCATGGTCACATCTGGCCCTTGATTTAGTCACTGGCCTTCCCCTGTCGAGAGGTAAAACCGTTATTCTGATGGTGGTGGACCGCTTCTCCAAGGCGGCCCATTTTATCCCCTTACCCAAACTCCCCTCAGCCAAGGAGACCGCTCAGGTGGTCGTGGACCACGTCTTCTGGATCCATGGTCTTCCGGTTGATGTGGTCTCCGACAGAGGACCACAATTCGTCTCCCGGTTTTGGAGAGAGTTCTGTAGACAGATCGGGGACTCTACGAGTCTGTCTTCAGGTCTCCACCCCCAGACCAATGGGCAGGCCGAGCGAGCCAACCAGGATCTCGAGCGTGCTCTCCACTGTCTAGCATCACAAAGTCCAAGCTCCTGGAGTCAGCAGTTGTCGTGGGTTGAATATGCCCACAATACCCTCCCGGTGGCGTCTACGGGTATGTCTCCTTTTCAATGTTCTGTCCGTTATCAACCACCCTTTTTCCCTGCACAGAAACCCGAAGCCGCCGTCCCGTCTGCCTTGGCCTTTGTCCGTAGGTGTCGGCGCACCTGGAGGAGGGCTGAGGAGGCCTTGGCCCGGGCTTCCAGACGGATCAAAATGGCGGCTAACCCTATACCCCCTCCCCCCCTTCGTCTAGTAGATGGTACTCCGGTTTACACTGTGAGAAAGCTTTTGGATGTTAGACGCTGTGGTCGGGGTTTCCAGTATCTAGTGGACTGGGAGGGCTACGGTCTTGAGGAGAGGAGTTGGATTCCGGCTCGGGATATTCTGGACCAGATTCTGATTGAGGACTTCCGCAGGCGACAAGGTGAGCCCCTCCTGGTGGTGCTGCTGGAGGGGGAGGGGGGGGGGGGGGGTTACTGTCATGACTTAGGTCTGAGTTGCTGTATTTTTGTCTTTTTGTCTGTGTGTCTAGTCTCAGAACACATGGGTTTTGTTTTGGCAGCTCATGTGTTCTGCTGTCAGTGTTTCTTCCCCCTCCCACTCATTACCCTTAATTCCCTGTGTTCTGTCACACCTGTAGCCACTCTTTCTTCATTAGCTCTCCTCTATTTTAGTTCCTCTCATGCTCTGTCTTTTGTCAGACCATTGTGATTGTTTAATGATTCGCTGGTGACCGTCTAGTCCTGTTTGCCTAGTCCTGCCTTGTTATGTTGTTTTAGGCTCCAAGTGTTTTTTGATTTTTGTTTTTTGTCTGGAACTGTTCCCTCTCTTCCTGCCAGACTAGACTGGTTCTGCCTCCGGTTCTTGCATCACTTTTCTGTTGGGATCCTCCAAGACTTGACCCCAGCTCCTCTCTGCACTCTATCCTCTCATTCAGGGACTTTGGTGAGCCTTCGACGTTGTATCCCAAGGATTCTCAGTTCAGTGTGACTTTGACGTTGCGTCCCCAATGACGCTCTGGTTGATGTGACTTGACGTTGCGTCACAGAAGACGCTTGGACTGGTCCCCGCTGAGAGGTTTCTTTTGCTCTGTGGAGTGACCATTCTTTTGTTTTTCTTTTGGAAAGTATGTTCGAAAAAACTGTTGGTTATGTCTTAAGTGAAAGTAAACAGTTGAGAAAAAAAATTGGATGTGTATTATATTGGATGCATTCATTGTCTCTTAAAAGTGACCGCGCCTAATTTAGCTACTAGGTGCTGTTATTATAATCCAAAAAAATGAAAGAAAGAAAATCACTCACTGCTCTTGACTGAATTACTCCGTAGTTTTAACAAGAATGAGTGCACAGTCAAACCAAAAATTATTCAGACACCATATATTATTAAAAAAAAGTTTTAATAGGTGCAGGACACTTTCATTAATTTAGGTAAGTGAGTATAGCAAAATAAAGCGAACTGTGACATATTATACCCCAAAAACTTCATACAGTGGACAACTAGTGAAACTGATAGAAAAAAAAAATGGGACCAAAAATTATTCAGACACTCTGACCTCATGTTTTGCTTATGTGTTTTTTTTTTCTTAAATTGCTAATGCAACCTTTCCACATCAAAGACTGAACAAAATTAAGCATTGCTTGGTAATTGTCCAACAAAGTATTGATATTTGTGTAAATATTGCCATACTAACAGTTGTCTGAAGTTATGCATTACACATCTTTCTATCAAAGTTATCTGATATTATTAAGCTGAATTTGTTCTGACAGTTCAACTCTGATTTCTTATCATATTTTATTACCATTTTATAATCTAGAGCAAATAAACTGTGATAATGTAAGAAATGTTGAAAGTGTCTGAATACATTTTGCTTTGACAGTCAATTTAATTTTTACAGTGAAGACTATGCAGTGCTATTTTATATTTATTTATTTTTTCTGTACCTGGACACCTACAAACATGAAACAACTTAAACATTGTGCAGTTAGCACAAATAAATAAATAGAATGAACATATAAATTAAACAATTTCAAACAGGGCCCACTGGTACAAATCGCACCGGGGCCCCGCTAACCCCAACTACAGCCCTGTAGCTCGCTGAGGTGCTCGTCCAGCTCATGCTGAGACTGGGATCTGCCGTTGTGGGTCAGAGGGTCTTTTCTGGACTGTTTTGGGGGCAGAGCCGGCGGCTGCTCGTCTGTCGTCACATCAGGAGACCTGGAAAAACATTCATGCAAAAATGCATTTATAAATACACCACGTATTGCATTTGTGGGCAGTGTAGCTTAGATGTCAGAGCTGGTAACTGCAAGATTCATCAAATAAATACATAAATAACAAATGACATGTTAATAAATAAAAAGTCTGCAAAAAGCCTCTGTAAGAGTGTATGTATGATTCGTATGAAGGAGCATTTGTGTAAGTGTTTAGCGCCATCTATTGCATTTTTAGAGAGACAAACATCCAATCCAATTCAAACCTCCTCCAATTAATATAGAAACAGACTGTGTAATTTACAGATTATGTAGTTTTTATACTTAGGATGCACTTATTAAAACCTGTCCAATCTGTTTATCAATTTGGACGCAAGAAAGAATATCTTATTAAAAATCCAGTTTGTATCATTTACACACAGTATTCTCAAGCTAAACTAATTGAAATAAAATACTTAAAACCATAAATCAAGAGACTGATGTTAGGTATTACAATATTATTAATGTACAGTATGAATTATCAATAACTACAGTTACAATTAATGAGCTGAGGTTTCTACTATAAGAAAATGCTCTTAAAAGAGTTAAATCTGGTAGTACCTATTAAATTTAATAACTATATGATAAAACAAACTTCCTAAACTATAAACTTAAGCATTAAATTTAATATAGTAGTTTTTCCAAATCCTAGTGCAGCAAAACTAAGCAATAAAATCAATAATGAAATGAACAGTAAAACAAAAGTTAACGTCAATAGCAAGTAATTTTTTACTCTTACACTGTAATATTTATATTATAAGTGGTGCATAAAATGTGTACTGTATATTCACACTTTTGTTTAGTTTAAAATTTTTTTGCACTATATATGAACAAACATCGAAAGTTAAATATCCAATACAGGCTGATAAACAAGATAAATTATTTCTTATTATTATTTTACATTTATTTTTTTCCCATAATTTTATTTACTTTTTTATCTTTTTTGTGTATTTTTTTCACAGCAAAATTTTAGATATGACAAACTCTGACTTCTCACACATCTTTTCACTTATTACATTTTCATAACTTTTTCAGTTGTGCATGATTTCTAAGACAGAGTGGGATTAGGGCATCTACAGGGTCTTAAGCTTCGAAAAGACAGACAACTAACTCGTGCCTGGCTCCGCGTTTAAAACGAATGTAAATTAAGACTAACTGGTTGCTAATTTCACTTCTATGAAATGAAACATTTAAAAACATTTTCTACTTGTTCTTAAAATCCCAAATACTAAACTAATACAATTGAGGTTAATTCTATAAAATCAGTTATACCTTTATAATCTTAACTGCTGAATTTTTTTTTTTTTTTAATTATATTTATATACTATATATGATATAGAACTATACGATATACGATATAGAACTACGGTGACCGAGAGTGCTCAACACGCTGCAACTTAAGAAAACACATCAGCAAATGAAGAAAACATCTTCATCAGTTTGACAACACAAGTATTGCAAATCATCACAACACATGCATATAACGAAACGCGCTGCAAATCATCACAACACATGCATATAACGAAAAGCACTGCAAATCCTTCACAACATATGCATATAACGAAACGCGCTGCAAATCATTACAACACATGCATATAACCAAACGCGCTGCAAATTCTCGCAACAAATGCATATAACGAACGCGTTTCCTTATATGCATGTGTTGTGATGATTTGCAGCACCTGTGTTGTCAAACTGTTGAAGATGTTTTTTTTATTATTTGTTTATTATTTTCTTAAATTACAGCGCTTTGAGCTCTCTCGGCCGTATAGAACTCCCTCCCAAAACACAATTGAAAGGATTTCAGGGTTATAATGGGAATTGTATTGGACAGAACAACAGTAATTCCTATTGGAATAATGCCAAAAACAAAAAGGAATTTTGTAATATTTCATGGAAACTTTTTTTCTTCTTCTTTTTCAGCAGGGTAATGATACTCATACTTTGCTGCACATACATTTTAAAATCGCAAATCAAATTGCAATCCTAGTGTCCATGTAATTGGCTGATTAGCAATTTGTGTTATCCAGCAGCTGAACAGACGTACCTAATAAAGTGACCAGTGAGTGAGTATATATATATATATATATATATATATATATATATATATATATATATGAATATGTGTGTGTGTGTGTGTGTGTGTGTGTGTTATAGACACTTTGCTCTAGTGTAAGTCTAGTAATAAGTTTGACCTCTGTCGTTTCTCTTGTAGGTGACTTGTAAAACCTCTTAAAATCTCTGTCTCCTATTCCTTACCAACCTGAATCAAAACAAAAGATTCAAATGAGTAAACCCACCACCAACAAAAGGGTTTTTTGAAAGTCATGACTCTGAAGGGATCGGTGACGGAAAGTGTGTGAGAGGGGAGAGAGTGAAGCACGCCAGAGACCGTCAAACATCTGCCTCAGATACGAGCTCGACTCGGTCTGAGTGAGAAGAGCTATGTGGAAAGATAAAGTGCAGATTGAGACACTACCTTAGTAGGGCATAAGAAAAGAGCTGCGAATTAGGACATTAAGCTACGACAGGTACGAAAGCGAAAGGTGAAAGACAAAATAATTATGTACAGGGATCATAAGGAACACAATCGAATTATACCTCACCTTTGTACGGTGTGTCTGGGACATATAATCACAGATCCACATGACTCGAACACATTGTAATTACATGCCTTTGGGCTGGTGAAAGTGTACTTCACTAGAATAGGTTGGTAATGATGCTAAATGCAGTACCGCCGGTCCCTATATGCAGAGTACGCAGTCTGCGTAGGGCACCAACTCCCAGAAGGGGCACCATCGAAGTTGCTCAAAAAAACTAAAAAAAAAAAAAAATGTGAAAAAAATTTTTTTTAAACATTTGAAACACACCTCATGTTTGTGGCTGAATGTTCATAATTGATGGATGGACATCTATGCCCGGGTAAAGGACATCAGCAATCCAGTGCAAAGAAAAGAAAACTAAAAGTAAAAAAAATAAACAGGCATAAAGTTGGCTTTGACATTGGACATTCGAGAGTCTCAAATTTAGGGACCGTCTCTAAAGTTACATGCGCTATTGGTATACACTTTTCTAACGTCAGTAGCATTTGAGGAGAATGACTTACAGTGATAAAAACAACTGTAATTGTTCATCTGGGTGTCAGCTATAATGCACAATTAAATTGAATGTTTGATATTTATTAAAATAAACTGTAAATCATATGTAAAGAACGCAGTGCGTTAAATTGTACATTGAACGTTTTCCTCCTATAGAAAATCATTATAAATAAAACGCATAATGTAGCTTAATGGACAAAGACAACAAGTTGCAGACCGTTTATTCTATATGGAAAAATGCTTAACGCGAAACCACATTTATTCACCACCACAGCTTCTTGTCTCCATTGGCAACAAGCACGATTTGTGTCGATTGCAAGTGTCTCAGGTAGCAGAGAGTGCAAGTAGCGATTGCAAGTGACATTGTTATTTTGTTTATTTTTTTTCTTGTCTTCGCCACCTGGCTACTGTTATAAAATGTTGGGAAATTCAAACAAAAAGTAAAAAAAAAAAACGATAAAATAAAAAAATAAAGACTGCAAGTGACATCACTAGCGGAAGTCCAAGTGTCTGAGAGTGCAAGTCTGAGAGTGCAAGTCTGAGATTGCAAGTGCAAGTCTGCAGCCAGACCCTCTTGAATTTTTTATTTGATTTACATTTCTATTTTCACCCCATAGTATTTGTTTTTGTTTTTCCATCATCATATTTGAGGAAGGGGAGGACAATACAATCCTTCTTAGGGCACCCATTTGGCCAGCAGTGGCCCTGGCTAAATGAATGGGAAAAACTAAAGTTCACATTCACCTCTCAAAAGAATAAAACTAATGTGTGTACAAAATGCAAGTTTTGGCCAATTGCAATCCATATTGAGTACCCGCGGAAATATTTCAAGTGTTAAACGGTGCGAGAAAACACTTAAAAGAGCTTTAATATATTTAAAAATATAATATAACAAATATTAATTTAGTAATCTCTATATAAGTGATGTGAACGCAATCCAATTAATGGTTTACTGTTCTCCTTGGGGAAGATCATACTATGATCGGTGACTAAAGTACGCTTGTTTTATTGTATTCAGTTAAATCAGGCTTATATTCCTCATATACGTTCACATCTAATCATAAAGGTTGTATACTGAAATTGATAGTGAACTAGTAGGCTATAGCCGGCTCACTGTGCACATACCAAACAGGGCAATAAACCTTATCAGACACAGTCACAGTCACTGCACAGGTGAAAGAGAAACCCTTCACAACAACTTTCATTTGAAATAAAAGTTATAATAAAAATAAATAAGTAACATTTTATATAAAATGTTACTATACATTTCAACAAAGCTTGCATAAAGCAAATTCATTTAAATTTGAAATAATTGCTTATTGAGTGTAGGCTATAAATAATTATAGCCTACACTCTAAAAAAGGCAGATGGTTATTTCAGGCCAACTTTGGGTGAAATTTTGACTAACCCAATCGTTGGGTTAAATTTACGATTTTTAATCCAAAAGTTGGGTTATTCCAAATTTGACCCAATGTTGGGTCGAAATAAACCTGATTTTTTAAATATATATATTTAAGTGTGCATATTTAAAATTGTTTATTTTCGATTATTATTTGGATAAATAAGTAACATTTTATATAAAAAGCATATTACATTTTATAAAATGTTATACTTCATATTTTAATTTATTACATCATTATATATTAGACCAAAAAAAATGCATGCCCATAAAAATGGTAGAATAATTGGTTAAAATTACAGTTTTAGTTTTTCAAAATTCTAAAAAATGAAAAAGTTCTATTTTTAAATGTGAAATTAACTACAAATATTTTATTGAGTCTTCATGATGTGTGGTTATAAAGACGGCATACATGCTAGAATATTAATAGGTAATTTTTTTAAACACTTTGAGATTACTCATGGCATGTCCCACCGCAGAACTTATATGAATTATATAAAGTAATACCTTTGACAGTATGAACTACTGACCTTTATAGCCTTATGTAATGTTAAATGGCTGTAACTGTTAGCAAACGTTATAAAGTGGTACTCTTTTTTATGTCTATCCTGACCCATCAAACCCTAAATTTTGGGTAATTAACCAAGAATTAATGTTTATTGATAAAATCTTGTAGATCAGGTTAGGAGTGCCTCAGGGCTTCCTCCTGGGCCATTTTACAGACGCTCCCTTGGAAACACCTGTTTGATATTTTTCCAAAAATCATTGCCATAAAGAAGCTAAAATAACCACACCCCCCAGGTCAAACTGTATAAAAAGGTACTTGGTTCTCCAAAACCATTAAGCAGCTGTCAGAAGTGTCCAGCAAAGGCAACAGGAACGCAAACCAGGTTATGCAGTCTTTTTCACGCACGAGCCTGTCCGGCTCCAGCTCTCGTCCCTTCTCCTCGCTCTCGCTCGGCGGTGGATACTCTAGGCGCATCGCCGTCGGTCATGCGCCAAGTGTCTACGCAGGTGCAGGGGGCTCCAGCGTGCGCGTCTCTTACGCTCAGAGTAGCAAGAGCGGTTTCGACCTGGCCAGCGCGCTCGGCGGCGGTGACAATGGCTTCGGTGCGGCTTTCAACGAGAAGACCACCATGCAGAACCTCAACGACCGTCTGGCGAGCTACTTGGAGAAGGTGCGCTCCCTGGAGAAAGCCAACGCGCAGCTGGAGTTCCAGATCCAGGAGTGGTACGAGAAGAGAACCCCCGTCTCCAGAGACTACAGCCACTATTACGTCACCATTGAAGATCTGCACCAAAAAGTGCGTAACTGTACATTGCATAGCTATAACATTTATGTGATTTGAAACGTGGAAATGGAAAATATTTCAATGAAAAGTGAACCACTCTACTTATGACCATAGTACTACTATAACCATTATATTTTATTGACGTAAAACAGTAAATTAATACAATTAATAATAATGTAATAATGTCACCAGTGTTGTTATATATATATATATATATATATATGACAGATATATATATATATATATATATATATATATATATATATATATATATATATATATATATATATCTAAACTAGAAATTTTATTTTGGCAACTGACATAAATCATATTTATGTAATAAGGTAACTACAACTAAATATATCTAATAAACCAAAAATAATCTATATGGACATGTATATATGAATGTAAATGTCAGGAAGTTTCAATTCTTTATCTGTTTGTCTTTAGATCGCCGTCGCCAGCATGTACAATGCCAGAATCATCCTTCAGATTGACAGCACCGAACTGGCAGCTGAGGACTACAGAGTCAAGTTAGTACAAGAAAAACCTTAACTTTCTAATTCCATCATTTAAAAACTCTTTTTTTATGAAGTCAAGTCAAGTCACCTTTATTTATAGAGCGCTTTAAACAAAATACCTTGCGTCAAAGCAACTGAACAACATTAATTAGGAAAACAGCGTGTCAATAATGCTAAATGACAGCTAAAGGTAGTTCATCATTGAACTCAGTGATGTCATCTCTGTTCAGTTTAAATAGTGTCTGTGCATTTATTTGCAATCAAATCAATGATATCGCTATAGATTAAGTGACCCCAACTAAGCAAGCCAGAGGCAACGGCGGCAAGGAACCGAAACTCCGTTGGTGACAGAATGGGGAAAATAACATTGGGAGAAACCAGGCTCAGTTGGAGGACCAGTTCTCCTCTGACCAGACCAGAAACCAGTAGTTCAATTCCAGGCTGCAGCAAAATCAGATTGTGCAGAAGAATGAAGTTTATATAACTTTGATATCACACTCCAGTCTAGCAATTAAGTAAAAAAAAAAACTGCTTAGTCTAGACCGGTAGACCAATCTTTCATTCCCAGCAAGGGTTTCCCCTAATTTTATTTGCTTTTTAATGTCACACCCCATATTTTATCCCTTGAGTTTTTCTAGATTCCCGACCTAATCATTGTTATTCTTGCCGGCTTCAGGTATGAGAATGAATTGGCGCCGCGTCAGTCCATGGAGGCCGATATCGCCGATCTGAGAAAGGTTCTGGACGAACTCACCATGACTCGCTCGGACCTTGAGATGCAGATTGAGGGTCTGAAGGAAGAGCTGGTCTACCTGAAGAAGAACCATGCAGAGGTGAGATCAAAAATGTTTTATGGGCTGGTCGAACCTGGTGCAGTGAAGCAAGATCATTACCAGATAATTCACCAAACCAATAATCTTCTCCAATCAAGTGTAGCTTTAAAAATTAGGCACTTTTAGAAACACTAGTTATTTAATTAAATGTCACCTGAAGGTTTCAAGGTGCGGTCACATTTACCACACCAATAGTCATACAATAGCTCATGTAAAATTTCTACCACAAGGGGAGCTTTATTTGATCAAACTGCATAGTCAGACCCTTAATCATTACTCTCCGCTCAAATTCCTACTAGTTTTTATTATAAATGTTAAAAAAGATATTTCCTGCTAGCTGCATCTAGAGGGAGCGATTTGAAACTATTTTGTGAAATTTCATTAGTCAAAGATCAAGCATATCCATCTCCTACAACATCAATTGCCACTTTTCAGAACAAACCATTCTTCGGAAAATGTGCAATTTACGAAAAGGTGCATAAGCTACCAGCTATATCATTGTTCTGTAGGAACTCACAGCTCTTCGCGCTCAAATGTCCTCCGGGAGCGTAAACGTTGAGGTTGACGCTACACCTCAGCAAGACATGGCCAGCATCATGGAGGAGATCCGACAGCAATATGAAGGCGTCATTGATAAGAACCGCAGAGAAATGGAGTCCTGGAACAAGAGCAAAGTAAGTGTTTGTTTTTATTCTCGATGGCTAAAACATACTCAATCATGTGGACATTGACCGCAAATCTCTGTCCCAACAGTTCGACGAACTGAACAAGCAGGTAACCACCAGACAAGAAGACCTGACATTGTCCCGCAGTGAAATCAGTGATCTTAGGAGGACACTTCAGAGCCTGGAGATTGAACTGCAGTCACAGCTCAGCTTGGTAAAAGTCTTTCTTTCTCTTTGAATTTCATTTTGCAATAGCTGTCTCTAGAGGGAGCCAATTGCGCAATTAATTATGCACCCTCACCGTTCTTCTACGTGTTATGATTTGACAGAAAGCAGCACTGGAAGGCACACTGGGAGAGACAGAGTCACGGTACAGCACCCAGCTCAGCCATTTGCAGGGCGTCATTAACAGCCTGGAGGCGGAGCTTTCTCAGGTGCGCATTGACATCGAAAGACTGGGCACCGAATACAAACTTCTCCTGGACATCAAGACCAGACTAGAGTTGGAGATTGCTGAGTACAGGAGACTTCTGGATGGAGAGAGCATTCAGTAAGTTTTTACAAATAAATTTGTCTTTACAAAGATAACAAAAGTTGTACGATATTTATTTTAATTTTTTTGTTACAGGAAACAGACAGTCCAAGTTGTAGAGATTGTACCTCCTCTTTCTCCCAAGCGTAAGTGTTTTTAAAGGGTGTCCTTTTTTGGGTGGGAAAAATTGATTATAGATATGAATTTTTTTTTTATTTGTATTTAAATTAAATTTAAATACAAATAAAATGTTGATAATTAGATGCGCTTGTGTAGTTTTAACTTACTATTTTTCCTCTCCAGACGAACCTGTGGTGTCCAAGCGTGTTCGGACAATAATCGAAGAGGTGGTTGATGGAAAGGTCGTTTCTCGAACAGAGGATGTGGACGTTGAGGTCGTGAACAAGTAAAAACGATGGCAGTGAGATCCATACATGAATTTTCAGCCTCAGTTCGGCTGATTAATTTATCCATGTTCAACATCTCATGTGAAATGCAAAGAAAAAATAAAAAGACAAGCTGCGAAATTAAATGTTTGTTCTTTCATTCCTGTACCAGTAGCAGGTCGACATTCATCAAAAACAACACTGAAAATAGAAGTTTGAGCTGATTATATTTGATTTGACGTGTGTCACAAACGCCAAAAGACGAGTCAGCTTAATTAAGCACAGTTTCAAAAGGTATGCCAGTAAGAAACAAAACATTCTGTACAAAAGACGTACTCGCTCTCTCACAAACACAACTCGGAGATATATAAACATTGCACAATTTCCTGTGTACTTCTCTGACATTTTAAAAACATACTAAAACAAAAATAACCACCATTATCTTTTGAGAACACTTTTAATATATAACATTGTATTTACAAGTATTTCACATATGACACTATGTAGTTAAGAGCCCCCCCCCCCTCCACCCACACAGGTGTCCGTATTTGACAAAATGTTCAACATAAATAATTAAACAGCATATTTTTCCCCATCACACGATTACAGTATAAATTCTACAGTAGCACAGCTGACTACCACAGTCAGTTGCAAAGTGCTGTCCTTTCTTTCATTCGTTTTTTGTTAAATACAAAAATACCACCACTTCCGACGCAACGTCGGGAGTAAATTTCTAGCTGCGGCGCTATAACGACGTACACTGAAGCAAAATCGGCTCACATTCAAAACGGTGGGCGTGATTGGTCCTTAATGCCAAATCGTTTGTGCAATGGCACTGCAAAACATTGAATGGGGGAAATGTTCATAAAGGCCATTTGCAAACAATTACGATGGTCAGGAGTGTCAAATTAAAACATTTCGCTCCATAATTCTTACGTATCTTTTCTCTTCAGGATCTTGATCGTAAAATTTTGCACTTGTGGTGAATAAAACATTAACGTGGCCAATAAGTTCTGTAAATGCCATCATCTCTACAGTCATAGCAAGAACTAAATGAACTATGACCACCAACCAGTATATTGCAGGTATTTGCTAACAGGTGACTAGTTTATAAGAGGAGATATGGATAAGCATAACCAATCATAAGCAGAAATATAAACCGGTATCTTCAAGGAGTGGAGCAGATACATTTTCTCAATGAAAAGTACAAAACTATCCATACAAGATGAACTAAAATCTGAAGGTAGTCAGTTTCTTACAGTAGAAGTTTTGAAAATTTGATCGTAAACATGGAAGATAATTGGTAATTGTTAATATGTGATATGTTACACTAACCAGAGAGGACGCTAGACTAAATCGTACATTAAACATTTCATTTGCGTCCATACTTATCAAGTATCCAGTTTCCGCCAGCGAAGCTATTGTGAAATTCACAGCTTTATTTTCTAAATAAAATGCTTCAAAGATCCGGCAAACATGGATCTGAAAGAAGAACAGCTGCCTGATGCATTTTTAACAATACAAACGTCAGCCGTTACGTACTACACAGAGCCTTGCAATAAATAGCGATTAGCCAGAGCGACACACCAATTAGTTTTAGAGGCAAACTGCTGTGAAATTTGGCAGCAAGAAACATCGTCACCATGGCCCACTTTGTCAACTCAGCTGGTGGCCTGTTAATTTAGCTTAGTTTAGAGAGAACTGTAACACTACATGGAAACTTTATCAAGTAACGAAAGTACTTTACAAAAATCTAAGTACTTTACGAAAGACTATCTTTAAAGCGCCAGGGTTAAAACAAATGAAATGTGTATTGTTAAAAGCATTTTTGTTTGACGATAAAAAAAAGAAAAAAAAGTATGTTAACGTGTTTTTTTACATAAACATTAAAACAATTAAGGTCCCAGGCGGGAAAAGGGAAGAGAATGGGCCAAGCACCTGTTGCTTTCAAGTTAACTGTTAAAAATCCCCCAAAACAAATAAAACACAAAATGTGCTGTCGTTAGTTGCGAGAGTTAATTCTGACATGGACTGTGGCTCATTTCAGCTTTTGGCACAAAATCAAAAGCACATTTCTTTCTCTAACCCAAATAATGACCATTATTAACAGTACCTAACTCATCAGTAACCTGATACTTTTTTTTTTAAACAAAAAAAAAATCCCCTTAAGTCATTGTTTGTCGCTGAAAAGTGCAATAGTGCTTTTTCGTCTGTATTCTAGTGGGTCACCGCCTTCCAGCAGGGGGCGATAGCGGGCTGAGCGCAGATCTCACTGGCAGTAGTTGTAAATCACAGAAAGATCCTCAGAAAAATTGAAGGACGGTTGTTTATTCTTCCTTTTCGTCCGGAGGCTCAGTCTTGCACGGCTTTACGATCTCCTCATCGTAAACTTTCAGAATCGCTTCACAGACAAAACGGTACTGGCTCTGAAAACAAACAAAATGGATTTCAAGTGACTCAGACGTTTAACGAATAAACAAAGCTGTAGATCATATTAGAGCTCAAAAATGTTTTATGGGAAAAATATTAATAAACAAGGGAAGAATTTATCTTTTGATAAGTTTGCAAAGTTTGTAGCATGGAATTTTGGAACTTGGAACTTTGAGTTACTTAATAGTAATTCAACTAAATTGTTCCTGTAGCGCATGACAGAACTATAAATTGCTTTTGGGAAAAATCATTTGCCATTAATGTGCATCTGAATGTGACGTTAACAGTAGCGGATCAATTCAACGCAACTCATCCAACTGGTTTGACACGGTTTTTAGAGTCTGTCTGTATTAACCCACTGCTATAAATAGTTTTTGGAAAAAGCTTTTGAATTTAAATGCGCATCTACATACTAAATGAAACATTACTTGTCAATCAAACAGTCTCTTCCTACAGTATCTAAGTGGGCTGACTCACAGGGGTCTGGATCATCATGGCACGCTGGTCTCTCATGGTTCTGACGATGTCTAAAGGATACACCGACTGACCGTTTTCTATCAAACACATCGCTGTCTCCATGGTGATAAGCACCCCGGTGCGACCAATCCCAGCGCTGGAAGAAAAAGGGGTGGAGTTAATAAACAGCTTAGCTCATGAGATGTTGATTATGGATACAGTCAAGACATTTTTTAGGCATAACCTGCAATGAACCACTACAGGTTCTGGCGCCTCCGCTCTTTTGCTGCGTACTTGACTGACAAAGTTCAAGAAGTCTGACGAATCGTCTGGAACGCCGTGATCAGGCCATGCCAAGTACTGCATCTGACAAATCTGCCTTTCTTCTTTACTCTGAAAAAAATTCCAAACTGATATTAGCACAGAAATCTATTTACACTGACAATAAGAAACGTTTTAAGAGATGCGTCACCTCCAAGTGAGTAAGAGTCAAATCTCTGAGCAGGTATGCAGAGTTCCCTTCCTCTGACACACATGTAACTTGAAAGCCTCCATAGGTGCCACTTGCCGAAACGTTTGGCCAGTATTGATGACATTTCACCTAAAACAGAAAATGTCAAGATATATATTATATCTTGGCATAATCACTGATAGAATTCAGAACACAATCTGTGAAGGACGAAAGCTAATGTAGGGTGGGACTTGATTGGATTGTTTGACTTTGGAACACACTAAACCAAAAATTCATTGGTTAATATTTAGGCCCCGCCCTCAAATTTTTCATATAGAAACAAATAATACAATTAGATTAGATTATTAAAGATACAGAAAAAAATAAAGCAATGAATCTGGCACATACATATGAGCAGGGAAGTAATTTATTTTTAACTTATACATTTTGAATTTACTAAATGTAATAAATCACCAATTGTTAATACTGACTAATTATAGTTCATAAAAAAAAATGTGAATATAAATACAAAGGATTTTCAAGAAAACTTGAAAAATTACTTCTAGAACTTTGTATTATTTTGTATTATTTTATCCTTTATTTCTTATATATATATATATATATATATATATATATATATATATATATAATTATTATTATTAAAAATATATATATTTTAGCACCTTTGTCTGTGAATCATTTCTTTTTATTGACATTTTTAAGAAATATCTTCATACCCTGCCCCGTTCAACTTGTGTGGTGAGCATGACCACAAGGGCGGCGCTCTGTTCCCACACCATCTGCCAGAAGTCAGAGCAGGTCCCAGGAAGAGGCCCTTGGCAGGCGATATACCGCTTTACTTCACCTTTACCTGGGATTTCCATCTGAAAACACACAGATATATACAGATGAAAATTAACTAAATGACAAAACATTAACAAAATAACTTTTAAATAACCATAATCAATGATGAATGCTCACATTAATGAAATTTGCATTGATATAATCGTCAGTCCCCTTCAACACGACTCGAGTGGTGTCATCTGTGTCAGGAAATAAACCGGTATGAGCATCCAGCTAATCATCAAGTCCAAAACAAACACAAGCTGTGTGAACTCACATGGAGAAATGTCCCGATAGCGGTTTTTGGAGACGTTTTGTGGCAATCTGGCGCATGACATGAACATCCCAGGACGTTTCCTGTACAGTTGCTGTAAACAAAGGAAATGATTAAGTTAACTAAATACAATTTCTGGCTAAGTTTTAAACAAAAATAACTTGACTTTATACTGTGTGTTACTGTGCAATTTCCTAGCGATTATTTACATTATGATTGTTAATAAACAGACTAAATTTAGCTTGCGATTAGTACAAGTTCCTGACATCAAAATAGCAAGCTCAGCAAACAGGAAGTATTTGAGACAACCTGAAACGAGCAACAGGAAATTATGTAACTAAAATGTAATGCAGCCAGCAACCCGGTGCAATATAAGATTTGTAGATACAGATAGCAACACAATCAAAATTCAAAATCAAAATGATATGTGATACACACACAAAAACACACACACACACACACAATTTGCAATTCATATACATTTATTTACAATACATAAGACCAGCAATGTAATTTATTATATTTATTCATAACATTTTTCAACTTATTAAATGATTTGGACTAAATAAACAATTTTTATTATTTATAGTTAATAAAATATAATATAAAAATATTTTTTTTGAAAACGTTTTATCATTTGTTGAATTGCCTTATGTCTTAAAATGTTTATACATATATAAATACCAAATTAATCTACAATGACTTAATACACATAAATTTATTATACATATATTACAACCTTATATAATAACATTTTATAAAAATGTACATACGGTAATAAGGTGAATAAAAACAAAATACTTTCAAATAAACTTCTAATATTTCTATTTCTTCAAACACCACTGTAAAAAAACTGATATCTTAATACTGGATATACAGTGCAATAATAATTATAATAAATATATAATTATATATTAAAATAAACTTTTATATACACGTTTATTCATATAAAATAATATATGTAGCAATCAATCTGATACATAAGATAAATTAATAAATAAAATCATCTTAAAAAAATAAATAAATATATATATATATATATATATATATATATATATATATATATATATATATATAAAACCTTTTATAAATATATATAGATATATATATAGATATATACACAGACACACATATACATATACATATATATATACATATATATATATACATATACATATATATATATATACATATACATATACATATACATACATATATATATATATATATATATATATGTGAAGAACCTTCTTTCAAAAACATTAAAAATAGTAATGTTTCCAAACTTTTGGTCTGTACTATATATAAAATACACACACACATATATATACATACACACACATACATACAAGTTTATGATCCAAACAATTTATTAGTATAATGTTGTCTAACTTACGTCAAACTGTGCAGCCACAGTCCCGCTGGCCAGCCCATCTCTCAGCAGCTGTATTGAGGATCTCAAACTATCAGCCTCTGAGTGGCTCAGCTCCAGACCAGACATCTCCGGAATATACTGGAAATCTGGCTCCAGATCCAGCTTCTCCTGCTCCTCGTCCACATCATAGATGGCTGAAGGAAAAGGAAGGAAAGAAAGTAAAGAGTGTTTTAGATTTCACATATAATTTAAACTACAACATATTTGGAGGCCCCTCTGGAAGGGATCATACCATTGGGCCTGACGAGCAGGATGAGCTCTCCTGATTGGTCCTCACAGCTGGCCTTAATTAGCATAACCACGTCATCATGAGTGTGCTCTGAGATATCACGGCCGTTAATCAGCACCACCTGGTCGCCCTCGTTGAGGCGCGGCATACACATATCAGCCTGACAGAGGTCAAAGGTCACAGGTGAGAAGAGTTTACTGAAGCGCCTCGTGACTTTAATGAGGTCACCTGACATAAAGACACATATCATCTGATCTCTGAGAAATGCATGAACTTACCGGAGTTCCTGGAGCCACACGGGACACTATGATGGGCATCCTCTGATCGGCGCCACCCTGTGGATGAAGAACAGATTTATTAACATCTAATTACTTACATTAATGCATACTTAACAATAAACAAACACATTTTAGTAGGACAAAACGAAAGAAAATAAATTACACAAACACACACGCAGATATTATTGTGGTTCTTAGTACTGTATACATTACATAATAAAAAAAAATTACATAATGTATAACAATTATAGAATTTTATATATATATATATATATATATATATATATATATATAGAGAGAGAGAGAGAGAGAGAGAGAGAGAGAGAGAGAGAAAGAGAGAGATTTATATATTTTTGTCCTTTTTAAATAATATATAAATTATTAATTGAATAATATATAAAAATAGTCATTATTGTGGTTATTATCATCATTTAATAATAATTTAATTATAATTTAATAAAACAAATAATCTAAAACTGAAAGTTTTTTTTTTTCATTTCTTTTAAAAAAATATATATACAGAAAGGTTTCTGTCATTTTAAAATATATAATTTTATATAAACAATATGAAATATTGTTATTTATTTTGTACCAATTTGAATTATTATATATTATGTTAAACACATATTTGAAACATGTTGCTATTTGATTATAATTACAAATCTGTAATTTAACAAATTGTATTTGTAAAATGGCAAACAAAAAAATATCATTCAAAGTTTGCGTTAAATAGCAGTCAATCGCATTTTATGTCATTTGCACTATCTAAACAATTCCAGATACAGAAACCACATGAATATGGTTTATGATATTCAATTCCAGCTTCCAAAAAGTGCAGCTGTAGTAGGATAACCAAAAACGCACCTTAACGTTAAATCCAAATCGTCCGTTTTCATCGGGCCTCATTTTAATCAGAACAAGATTATCATGAGGCACGGCTCCATTCTGTGGAAGATAACACAAGTGAATCAAACGATGAACGAGAGATGAACAAACACATGTGAGAAAGTGTTTTCCTCACCATGCTCTTTCCTGACGCCGCAGGTACGTTGTATAGCTCGCTGAGGTGCTCGTCCAGCTCATGCTGAGACTGGGATCTGCCGTTGTGGGTCAGAGGGTCTCTTCTGGACTGTTTTGGGGGCAGAGCCGGCGGCTGCTCGTCTGTCGTCACATCAGGAGACCTGGAAAAACATTCATGCAAAAATGCATTTATAAATACACCACGTATTGCATTTGTGGGCAGTGTAGCTTAGATGTCAGAGCTGGTAACTGCAAGATTTATCAAATAAATACATAAATAACAAATGACATGTTAATAAATAAAAAGTCTGCAAAAAGCCTCTGTAAGAGTGTATGTATGATTCGTATGAAGGAGCATTTGTGTAAGTGTTTAGCGCCATCTATTGCATTTTTAGAGAGACAAACATCCAATCCAATTCAAACCTCCTCCAATTAATATAGAAACAGACTGTGTAATTTACAGATTATGTAGTTTTTATACTTAGGATGCACTTATTAAAACCTGTCCAATCTGTTTATCAATTTAGAGGCAAGAAAGAATATCTTATTAAAAATCCAGTTTGTATCATTTACACACAGTATTCTCAAGCTAAACTAATTGAAATAAAATACTTAAAACCATAAATCAAGAGACTGATGTTAGGTATTACAATATTATTAATGTATAGTATGAATTATCAATAACTACAGTTACAATTAATGAGCTGAGGTTTCTACTATAAGAAAATGCGCTTAAAAGAGTTAAATCTGGTAGTACCTATTAAATTTAATAACTATATGATAAAACAAACTTCCTAAACTATAAACTTAAGCATTACATTTAACATAACTGTTTTTCCAAATCCTATTGCAGCAAAAACTAAGCAATAAAATCAATAATGAAATGAACAGTAAAACAAAAGTTAACGTCAATAGCAAGTAATTTTTTACTCTTACACTGTAACATTTATATTATAAGCTGTGCATAAAGCGGTGCATTTTTGTGCATAAAATGCATACTATATATTCACACTTTTGTTTTGTTTTACATTTTTTAGCACTATATATGAACAAACATCGAAAGTTAAATATCCAATACAGGCTGATAAATAAGATAAATTATTTCTTATTATTATTATTTTTAACTTATTAATTTATTTCCATAATTCTATTAAATTGTTATCTCTTTTTTTGTGCAATTTTTTTTTTCACGGCAAAATTATAGATATGACAAACTCTGACCTCTCACACGTGTTTTCATTTATTTATTCCAGTTGTGCATGATTTTAGAGTTTAGATTAGAGTTTAAGTAGATAAGTTTGATTCAAAGTTTTTTTTTATAGCCTATAAATTGTTTATGTTTTTAAACTATTTAAAAAAAAAAGAAAAAAAAAATCCTGAACCCAGAATCCCCTTTCCCCCATATCTGTGGGAACCTTGTCCGTAAGCAGAGATAAACTGAACTGTAAACCATCCAAGGATCATGTGTAAGATGACCTGATTCCTCCAGATTCCCCCATTTTCAGACTTTTCATAAAACGGTGTAGCCTAGGCAACAACGATGATTTATGTTCTGTAAGTAAGTAGCAGGAGGCATGAGCAGGGCTGTATATCTGCTGGGTATTTAGCAAAGATTTCCAACAATTCATCAAAGCTCTGCCTATTTGCATAGCAGGCGAAGAGTATTAAGACCCGGGACTGTTGCTCAGAGTGAAGCCACGTCTGTCTCACACACAACACACACAACACACACACACACACACACACACACACACACAGGGTCTCATTATGAATGCTCAGATTTCAAGCATGAAAGCCCCTCTGCTCTGCAGTCTACAGACTGCGCTCAGCGCCCCGGCCTCCAGGACATTTACATAATAAAAACAAACGAGGCTTAAAAAAATACGCTGTTAGAACGAAGACCAGGATTGTTTGGACTGTCAGGCTGAAGGGAGAGATATCCGATTCGTCTTTTGTGTAATATATGTGGGTTGCGACAGTTGAATGTGCTCAGTCGAAAACGCTGAATAGCGTAAAATTGTTTGCATTAACCCATTGAAATGAATGAAAGTTAGTGTACATGCGGCCTGATCCGCTAAACATATAAATTTAGACTTGCTTAATACTCAAACATTGTTTTTAAAGATTTTTTAAGATAGATAACTAATAGATTAATGAAAACTAATAGGGACATAACGATTCACTCAACTCACGTTTCGATTCAATTCACGGTTTTGATTTCACGATTCGATTCACAATTATAATATGTTTTACAAAATTAGATTTAAGAAAATTATCAATTATGTGTGTCCTTTTATTATTGCTTGGACAAAATGCTGCACGTTTCTCTGTGTGAAATTAATATATAACACTATAATAATATACTAATATAGCACTTGCATATTATTGCTCTTTTGTTGGTTTTGATTGCTTCTATTGTCCTTATTTGTAAGTCACTTTGGATAAAAGCATCTGCTAAATGATACAATTTAAATATAATGAAAATGTAAATAAGCCCCAATTCAAATAAATAACAACTAAAATAAATCTCTTCATATAAACAAAATAAGGCTTTGCCTATGCTCTTTCCAATTAAAATGACTAATGGCAACCACTGCATTTAATCATGATCCAAACAAAAATGCTGCATACATGCAACATGAGCAGTTTTTAATCTAAATTAGATTGTAAAATGTTTAAATATGAAGCAAAAACAGAATGGTTTGACTGCAGTTTTGTGAAACTATACATAAAAAAATATCTGCATGAAACAGAAATAGCAGACGAGCTTAAAAAGATGCAGATTCACTCTCTGCCAGCAGGTGGCGTTTTAAGCGTTTCCTTGGTTTCTGCTGTAAACAAAGCAGTGATGCACTTATTAACTTTAATATGCATTATACAGAGGCAAGATGAGAAGAAAAAATACCATCTAAACTTTTCTAAAGACAGTAAGTTCCCCTCTAGTCTCAGCCTTAGATGTAATGCCCACGGACTGTTGGCTGAACCCAAAAACGTGATGCTGAACGAAACGAACCATGATTGCTTGTTTGACATGTCGTTCAAACGGCCTCATGGCCAATGAAAGCGTCCATGTATTACATCAGTTTGAAGGTCTGGCTATGCAAGACTACTTCCCCACAGACATATATTCATATAAACTCCTACCACTAATGGAATCACAATTTGTTTAGCATCTTAAACGATTCGAATCATCACATATCTGAATCGATTTTCAATCAGCTTGTGGTTAATCATTACATCCCTAAATACTAATAATGAAAATAGTCTGTAATAAATCACTTAGCTGGGTCTTATACTCTAGCACTTATATCTTCAACTTTTTTTGCAAACAATGAGCCTAATAAAACTTAACGTAAAATGATTTTACAAATTATTAACTACACTACAGGGCTCCAAACACTAGGTATAGCAAATATATAAATTGATGACAATGCAAACTGTCAATAAATGTCAATATTGATTCATTTAAACATACTTACACTAAAACTATTAACTTACTTATTCATTTGAATATTATAGTTTGTGCAAACTAAACTACAGGGCTTCACTTGCTAGGAGTTCAAACTGAAAAAATGTTTACACATTAACTCTAAAATTATGAAGTAATTTCTCTTTAAGTCTCTTTAAGACAATTCATGTCACTCGGCGGCCATATTTGTAGTGGAACACCCATCTCTTTGAATGGGGAAACATCAAATTCTCCAAAACTGTTCACTAAGCTTACGATTAAATTTTATATTTGAAATCGCCAAAAAAATCTGACAACAACTTTGTCATAAATGTTGTTTCTTTTCCATAGACAGCGTTAAAAAAAAGTTTGTTTTTCAGGTTAGATCAACCAGTGCGCATGCTCAGACCTAAGAGCATGTCTTAGAGCGATGACTGTTTTTATAGTGATACGATGACTTTACTGATTAGCGATTGGCTCTTTCATTCAGAAGGCGGGACTTCCTGTAATTCAGCAGCCATATTATGCGTTGCATTTTTCCTGATTCAAAACTATACGAGTGACATGTCTTGGTATAGTCTTTGGTGATTTTAATGTGACAATTTGTACATGCATCGTGTTTATGTGAATGACTACAAAAACTAAGCAATAAAAATTACTACGAACAAACATAATCTAGCAATGATATCATTGTCATATTTGAATAATGAATTTTAATTGGACCTTACTTTCTTCCAATTATATACATACTGAATTGTTCAGGCTATTCCTGCTTACATCTACTGAATTTTGAACTAAACTGTGATTCATCTACCACCACATTTCACCTAACAAGCAAAGCTTTTTTTTTTTTTTTTTTTTTTGCATAATCAGGTGAAAAAAGAGATAAGAAGCAAGATTCTTCAAAACTCTAATCTTTATGTAGAACATGAGAACTCCACATCAAAGAGCAATTGAGGCACATAATGAACTGGACAGACTAGATCTGGAAATTCTGACATTGCGAAATGAGATGGCATGATCTGAGAAAGGAAATGCGTGGTCGCAGATTATTCCAATGGAAAATGGTGCTGGGTTTATCAGAGTCAATTCAATCAGTCGTGCCATCGTAACACACTGAACTGTGCCCACCACAAAGCTGAAAGCAATTTCCCCTGGTTCAAACGCTCGCCGTTTCTCAAACTGAAATGTGTGTGAAAAACAGTGTCGAACCACGAACGTGTCATTTCGTCAGAGGTGTGTGGTCACACAATATTAAACCTCAGGTTGCTAGCGAGAGTGTGCGTCTAATATGTGATGCTAAAATAAGAATGGCATTTCGCAGCGGAAACTTTGATGACTCAAAGTGTTTCAGTCCAGCCCTTGTGTGCTGAAAACACATCACTGGGTAGACCAGAATCTAGAATCCTGAATACAAATAATCAAATGAGCCAACTGCACATGAAAGGATGAAAAGGCTGAAAGAGAAGTCATTATTATACCAAGTAGAATTTTTACAGGAAACACAGGCAAACATGAATACAATGTGGATGTTTTGGCATCATATCATTTTGCTTAGTAGCTGGACTGGGGGAAAGATTCATGTGGCTTAATTTCACAATAGGCTGAAACACACTGCCAAACACCAAGGTAACCAGGGCCAAAAACAAACAAAAAAACAAACGTCTTAAGTTGATAATAAAAAGAAATTGTCAAAAAACTGAGTCGTATGAAACACTGAAGAGGATGAAAGTTTGTGATAAACAGATGTATGCCTTTTACATGCAGGCATAAACTATACATTTACATATTAAATTCAGTGCAATAGTTTATGCCAACTGAAAACTGAAAAAAGTGTTTTTACAATTATATTGTAACATTTAGATTTAATAAGTAATCGTTTATATATATATATATATATATATGTATATATATAGTTTATGTGTGTGTAAATATGTATAGTTAGGACTGGGACTATTAACCACTGAAAATTAATGTAAATATTAATTAACATTTATATTTTAAACCTTTTCTGCACAAAATGTAAAGTGTATATTTATATTTTTTAATTTACAACTTACATTTTTTCACATTGTACAAGAAAAACGTGCTTAAATGCAACTTATGAACTAATTAATTAAAATAAATTAAATAGTTTTACATAGGTCAATTGTTTTTTTACAAATGCTTAACAAAATGTTAGGGCTACAAATACAAAGCAATAAAATCTATAAATATGTATTTGAACCTTTTTAGACTAAATGTTTTACAACCATCAACTTGACACACTGTACAAGAAATACTGGAGATAACAATGGATTTAAGTAATCATTTAATTAATAAAAAAAAAAAATCTAAACAGTTTAAAAGTTACAAAGTTTACTATAAGAACTTTCAGTATACAAAAATAAAATATTGTCATATTCGCATACTGAATTGTGATTGTTTCTTTCCCCAAGTTATTGAATAGAATATATGAGCACAGTTTCACTTATATTGACCGAAAGTTCAAAACTCACGGTGTCGAGTCCAGGCTGATGCTGTTGGCCTGTGTGGAGGATGCTGACTTGTGATTGCTGAACGTCTGGCATGGCGAGTCATCGATCACGTGATCAACTAGGTGGCCAATGGAGGAAGGCCTGACCCGCGCCCCGTCTGTGGTGAACACTGAGTTACTGCTGAGTAAAGAAAGAAACGAAAAACATAAATGGAGTGCTAACCCACAGACTGGGTGAACTTGTGTTATGTGGGTTAGTTTGTGAGTATGTGTTAACTCACTGATCGGGCGAGTCTGGTGGGGAACGGTTCGGCAGACTCTGAGTCTCTAGCCGGTCGTCCGAGAGGGAATTCCTGCTGACGGTCTCCCAGTCCAAACCGCTCATCAGTCTTCTGACCAGAGGCTTGCTCGGCGACCTGGAAACACATTTGATTCACAACAGATCCATCAACCAGAACCACAAGAAACAATGGAATTCAATTTCTAATGCAAAATTTGATACAAACTTTTGCATTCGTAAAAAAATGTAATCACTACTCAGGGCTCCAGACTACCATTTGAGAGGAGGGGCACCAGCAGCACTAAATTTTACAGATGGTGGTGCCAGGAGCAGATTTGGTAGCACTGGGAGTGGTTTGTGGGGGGGTATTCATAACAAAAGAACATTTAATTGTAAAACTACTATCGTTTTGCATTAACAGGTGCATTTACTAATAATATTTCATTTTCATTTCTTGTTTATTTTTCTTTTGTTTATTGTCTATACAGATTCGACAGTAAAGCACTAAGCTCGAGTTAAGATGTATACAAAATTTACTTTTTTTAACAGCAGTAACAGGTGCAAAATCTAGTTTTTATATACAGAAAATGTATACATTCCACTTTTATTAAATGTTCCATTTTTCCAGCATACGTAACTGACCAACTTCAGCGATTATGTGTGATTTAGTAGCAAATTGAAGAGAAGTTCATGACGTATCTTACATCATACACAAAAAAAGTGTCAAATTATGACCAAATCTGATTTCTTGATTTTATAATAGTGATTTTATAATTTCAGAATATAGAGAAAAAGTAAAAAATGAATGGCTAATAAGCCAATAAGTGCTCCTCTGCTGCTGTGTACTGGTAATAATTGTGATTTGATGTATTTTTTTTAATTTTACATGAGTGTTTGTTTACCACAAATATATTGTGTTCATCCCATTAAAAATAACATTCAAACTGGATCATCTTAGAGCTTTAAAGTGCTGGAAATAGTTGTGTGAAATGCTTGAAAGTCATCAAAAAGGGCTTGATTTTCACTCTAAAAAGGTTTTACAAACCCTGAAATCAATGATATAATACCTATTTCTACCACAACACCACGGTTACAGTTAGCATTACCGCTTCTGGTTTCACGACGCATGTCAGCGCTGTTTATAACTCCCGGGTAAAGCTGTTCTGAGCTCGGACAAGTTTGTTTGCGTTGCGGTCCAAGTTGCGCAGCTGAAATGTAGCACTGTTTAGATTAGCTTTCGTTTAGTTTGCTGTTTGATGTTTCTCAAATCCAACAGAAATGGAAGAGCTTATGAGTTGGGCAAAGCGGTGGTCACACCAGTGCGACCGTCCACAAAAATTAGTCGCAACAGCAAATTAACGCAAAATGTGACCATTTGGTGGCAGTCTGGAGCCCTGTTACTGCTGTGGCCTTGACATAAAACAACATGCCACATTTGACATAACGATTACAATTTCAATTGGTAATCCTTATAAACTATTACAATTTATTTGACAGCAAAAATGCCCTTTACATATAGTTTACAAACAATCACTCTTTCCTGTTATCTTTGGTTCATACACATGTGACTATTTCAAAAGTCTTGGTTATCATAAACTTTAGGAATATTGTGAAAAGCCCAAATATTTCACATTTAATGTTGATTTTAATATGTAAATAAACAAGGTTCATTTTACACATTTCAAAAGCAAGTCTGTGATGAGCACACACTAGTTTACAAACAAACAATGCATTTGCGGTTACATTTATTACTACTGAAAACCTTAAACCTTTTATAACATATAAGTACCTTGTAACATAAACGTTTAAAATTCAAACTAGATTTTCGCAATTTTGCGATATTTTATAGGAAAACAATGAAAACATAAAAGTTAGCATTCCTGTTACGATGTTCGTTCACATGCTACTGTACGTCTAAAAACTATAAATACAATTTAAAACCTGTTTTTTTTTTCATATCCGAATGTCATTTACAAAGAAATTGCTCTTTTCTGTTACCTTAAGCTACTGTTTACTGACCAGATTACTGTTGTTGCACGACACAAACACTAGTTTACAAACAAACAATCTTTCCATTTAGGTTATTTGTTGTAGCTACTTCTTAAAACTTTTAATAAACTGACCAGAAACATTTCAGAAAATTTAAGAAAGAAATCTTAGTGAATTTCATACAAATATTTAGAAAACAAAGGACCGATTTTAACTCCGTCTCTGATATATATATATATATATATATATATATATATATATATATATATATATATATTGGGGGGGAATTTACATAAACCAACATTTTAAACAACATTTTTTTTTGTTTTAGATGGTCAAAACAACAAACTAACAAGCTTTTCTGCTACTATGTCTAAAAACCTTGAACATATTCTAACAAAGTGCCCTGAAACATTTCTCAAAGGTAAAGAAAGACACCTTACTGGTTTTTGTACACTATGAGTTGCATTTCAACTCATTCTGCGACATTTCTTAGCAATTACATGAAACAACATGAAACATTTTACACATTACAATGCCCCCCCCCCAAAAAAAAGACACATAAACATAAAATATTATCAGCATTACACCAGTACTAGTTTGCAAACATTGTTACGTATACTCCTAAAAACCATTAATATCAAACAGATTTTTAAACACGTTTTCGTAAAAAAGCATCCCACTAGTTCACAAAGAAATTGCTCGTCTGTTACACTAAGCCACTCATTAAAAAAAAAAAACATACTAGATTTTTATAGTTGCACTACACAAACACTAGTTTTAAAAATAATAATAATAATAATCTTAATGAATTTCATACAAAATATTTTGAAAAACATACCGATTGTAACTAAATGTTTTATAATTTTTTTTTAACATTTACATAAACCAACCTGGCACACTGTACAACGATTTTTGTTTTATATCGTGAAACAACCCATCATGTTTTCCTGTTACGTTTGTAAACACGGTACATCTAAAAATCCTGAGCATTTTCTTACAAAGTGCCCTGAAAACATTCCTCAAAAGTAATAAAATAAAACTTATTGGATTTCGTACATTTTATAAATACTGTGAAAAACATTTCCATTTCAACTCGTTCTGTGATATTTCTCAGAATTTACATAAACCACCATGAACGTAAACATTTTAAAAAGTAACATATTTTTTCCAATGAAAATATCAGAAAAAAGTAGCAAGCAATACACTAACACAAGTTTACCCTTTCCGGCTGCGATCTTCGTTCACAGGTTGCTCTTAAAAACCACAAAGATCTACTTTGAAATACTCCTCAAAAGCAAAGTGTCAAACTTTACAAAATTATCACACCCTTCACAGAGAAAAGGTCAGCGTAGTCAAAAGAAATACCTCCTAGAAGTATGATGAACCATAAATCGTAGTTTAACTTTCAGCCTCAGCATCTTCGAAGCAAACGTCTGAGTGTGTTTTCACAAACATGTGCATGACATGTGCACACCCTTCACAGCCGTGTGCTACACAGCCCTGCTTACACTTCCTGTGTTTGGGTGTCGTTCTGAGAACATATGACCACATAATGACACACACACACTCACACATATACATATACACACTGACACCTAACACCACAGGGATCGAGATAGGTGGGAGCCTTTCCATAATGCAACACACCAAAACCCATACATCGGCACATACAGTTAAATATAGCCTATTTATAGCTAAATTGAAATATAGATTTTCAGATATAACTATTAAGAATATCCACGTCAGTGTCTATAGTGTGGTGAACCAGGGTTATTATAGTTAACTAGGACCCAAAACCATACAAATATACTTTTGTTGCTTCGAATAAAACATTAACAGAAACAAAATAAAATATAAAAAACTCATAAAAAACAAACACATATATACATACATACATACATACATACATACAGAACATACATATATAAACACATATATACATACATATATACATACATACATACATACATATATACATATATACATACATACATACATATATACATACATACATATATATATATATATATATATATATATATATATATATATTTATAAAAAATCACCAAGTGTCCAGGAAACATTTCCACTTTTACATTTATTTTAACTTGATATTTAAAAAAAAACTTAATACTAAAAATCTAAAGCTTACATATTGAAAGCTGTGTAGACGTTTAAAAAAAACAAGAAATAAATAAATAAAGCTAATTAAATATAAAATGCTAAATAAAAACAAATTAAAAATACTAATAAAAATTCTCAAAGATCCTAAAATAACACTGCTATGAACAAATAAACACAATGGTTAAGCATTACTACCGGATAACTTTTTACTTCCAAATTGATACGTAATGCATTTTGCTTGCACAAGTTATTTCCTCGCTTACTGGTTATTAAAAAGTGTGTTACCTTGCAAAAACTCTGTTCTTGTTGCCTCTTTCCTTTCCGTACTGTACAGACTGTGCTTCTGTCCTCCCACTGAAAAAATCCAGAATATAGTGTCATTGTCGGCTCTCAAAACCCCTATTTTTGTAAGAATCACTAGAGATAACTGTGCAACAGAAAATTACTTAAAGTTGTTACCAAAACTGGAGAAACAACCAATAACTTGATAATAGTGGCAAGTGATATAGCTTTACTGTACAATTTCCAGCTTTTCGATTAAATTCAGTATAATATTTTGATATGTATGCATTTGAAGTTTAAAAACATTTTAATACAAGCAAAATTACTTAAAATACTTTACAAACTTTACTTAACTAACTTTACTTACTAAAAATACTAACTTTACTTAACATACTTTACTTACTTGACTTGCACTGAAAATCCTTTACCTAATTTGATGTTTCTGGTTATAAATGTAGACAAATTACTCTAGTTATGCTATATTGTCACCAAATCTAAGCTTGACCCAAGCATATGCATGTTTTTGAGTGAAAAAAAAACACAATTTGTGTATAAGTAACATACCTTAATTCTTTTTAATGACCAAAATTTCAACATTTATGAGAAAAAAAGAAACAATTAATGACTGATAATGAATAGCTAAACCAGTGTTTTGAACCAGTTTACTGAATTCATTCAGATCATATGAGTTAATTTGCACGTTCCCATACTTGCAAGTCACAAAACAAGGAGAAAGATTAAGAAAATAATTTGTTATTGGTTTTCTGGCATAAAATGATCAGGTGGGACATCTAGTCTATAAATGGGAGGTTCAAAATGCCATGGCCTGCTCATATATCCACTAAATACTAGGGCTGCACAATTCATCGAAATTAAATCACAAAGTCAATAAATCGAGATTAGGCAGAAGCAGCGATTGTGATGCATATCATTCAATGCAGCTGAATAAACAGAAAATTAAACTGCTTTCATTGATTTAACGTGACTAATAAACACACAACGGGTTCTTATTATTATCATTTTCATCTTAATAAAGTATATCTATAATGAAATGCTAATCGACATAGCCTTTATCACTGCTTGGAATACAATGAAATATTGTGTGCCTTAATTATTCAGTTTAAGAAGCCACATCATCTCACAGAAGGATTTATTTCAAACACTCGACCAACAAATTTTGAGTTCAAATGTTATTTAATGTTGTATTTTCACGTGCTCTCAGATGAAGCAGCATTTAATACACAGAGCCATAGTTCACTGAGAAGATGAGCAAACAGCTGTCATTATCACGATAACGATTTCGTAATCCTACAATTATATCGTCTGCAAATATGAACGCGATTTCGCATAGCTTTTCAGAGAACTATGGCTCTGTGTAGTAAATGCTGCTCCACCCGAAAACAGATGATGGAGATTTACTACTAATCACAGAACTGGCTTTACTGACTAAATGTGCATGACAATCATGATTAATCGCGTTCGATTAATCGTGCAGCCCCACCGCCAAAAAAAACAAAAAACCAACACACAAGTGCAGACTCTTCTAACGTTCTCACCAGTAGCGAAACTTGGATCCGAGGGTGAAGTACTGCAGGAAGAGGTTTCTCTCCGGAGGAACGGGCCGCTCCAGTCTGAAGAACGTGTGATGCTCCACGCAGGCCTTCCATAAGTTCTTACAAGCTCTGTAGCTCATCATGTTGAAACCCAATAAAGATTCTCTGTTCTCAGCCTGTGAAGCACATTACGAAAAAAAAGAGAAAACAAGAAAAAATGGTTTGTTGAGCTCAGTGTAGATTTGAGCAAATGAACTATTTAAGCATGTAACGGATTCAGTTTTTAGTACAAATAACAATTTAGCAATTTGTATTTTTGATACAACAGTAAAATATGTGATTTCAAATTTAAAACTTTAAATATCAATTAAATTGTAGTCTTCTGTTATTTCACAAGTAAACAGCAGGTAACAATGAACATAATTAGACACAATAATCAATTAAAGAGAGATTAAATGAAACACAAATCTTAACAAATGCATAATTTTGTACATACCAGTTCTTTTCTTAGTTGTATAAAAAACTGTTTAGATTTAAAAGATATTTTTACAATTTTCAACCTGAAATACAAAAAAAAGAGAGGGAAGGGGACATAAAAGATTAAACAAATTCGCATCCACAAGCTGTCAGTTGTGTTTATTTCAATGAAATTCCCCATATAAGGTCTTAGGAGAAATCCACAGCTAAAATGACACTCACCATGGAAAGTGGTTGACTCGTACCCTGTCCTTATAGACGGAGATGCCGGCAGACAAAACTCCGACGTAAATCTCTGTGTTACAGTGGTCCTGAAATCATCAAGAGTTGGAAACCATAAGGATGCAGAAAGAAAAAAAACATTTTGTTTCAAAGGGTGCTTAAACTTTTGGTTCACTTAAGAAGGGATGCTTATACTGGTGACTGTTTCAGTATCGACCAATAATACAACAGTATAACGGCTGAACAGATAGCTAAAACAACATACTAGCGATGTACAAAAATACTACCACTGCTTTCTACTTCAAACTTTCACATTATTTTTTTTTTCATTTCTTTTTAATTAAATGTAAACTTTACTAGCAATTTAAATACCAGTAAAATTTATTTAAAAAAAATTGGAACCAAAAATTATTCAGACACTTTGGCCTGACCATGTTTTGCTAAAGAAGAAGTACACTGATTTATTAGGCCTACATCACAAAAAAAAAAACAAAATCAAAGCATCAAAACACTAAAAACCAAAAAAACTAAAAACTAACAAAAGACAAAAAAACTAACAAAACAGAACAAAAATCAATATTTAAAAACACTGAAAAATACAAGAAAAAAAAATATAACACAAATCTAAATAAGGAAAAACATGAAAGAAAACAAGGTTCCATCCCTAGTTTTAACCAAAAGCAGACATCATCAAGCCTCTTGTTTTTAGTATATAGTAGTAAACATTTGAAGTGGATCAAAAAAGTTAATAAAAGTTGTCCTAAGCCAATTGCCCATTTTGTTTTGAGGTTTTAGGACAACTCTGATTAAAGGTTTTGATCCACTTGAAACAGGAGGGGCAGACGGTGGGGTAAGATGGGCCAGTCACTCACCCGAGCATAGTGCAATTCCACACCATACAGCTCCAGCGTCCGTGCAGCATTCAAGTAGTTAAACTCGGACTGAGCTGGTGTGAGTCCACTGCATAAGAGAGAGAGAGACTCAATCTCACAGATCCACAAACAATGAACCGCCTTGTTCCACAAATCTGTCCGTGTGTGTGTGTGTTTGTGTGTGTGTGTGTGTGCTCAGCTGTGACCCTTTGTTCCTCAGTCTCCGCTGACACTCGGTTAAATATAAGAATCTTTAACACACTGGAGGATTTCATGGACATGTCTGCGGTCTCTTACTTGTGCTCTTGGTGAAGTTTGGCGACCTCTTTCTCAAAGTCCTGTGGTGGGTTGGGGATGAAGCTGTACTCGGAGAGGTACCCAGGCAAATGTTCGGAGTGACTGTGGTCCCCCAGCTCAGCTGAAACACAAAACAGTCCAAAAATCCATGTGTGCATGTCTGTCAGCGTGAGACATGGGGCACAATGTGTCCTTCACCCTTTCAAAGAGTCAGACTTCCAGTTTCCTCAAGATCTAAGTGAGCAGACTGACTCATTCCTTCTACTGCAAACTCAACAGAAATTATACTGAAAACTGTGAACTTTCTTAAAATATTTTTAAAGTTATTTCCAAACCCCCCCACAAAATTTAATTTTTGATGATACTGACAAAGTTGATAATTTATATAAACATTTTTTTAATTCTGTTACATAAAACTTACAATAAATACTAATTAATATATTAATCTAACATGAATTATATATATAAAAAATAATACTTAAAATAAGGTTTTATGTACATTTATCTTAACATTGTAATTTTAAGCATACATTTTTTTTCTTAATTTTCAAAAAAAAAAAAAAAAGAAAATCTTATATGTCCCTGCGACTTCTTTTTTTGGTTTGATTTTTTAGAGAATTTGCACAAAACTGTTTAATGTTTCAAACCATAATATTGAGACTTTATTTAGTGTTTTATCTCAATTTTCTCAATTTATCTAAAAAAAAAAAAACACTAAAAATTTTATCACAAGTACATTTATCTTAACCTTATAACTTAAAGCATTAAACAATCTGACACCATTTTCTCAAACATTTACTTGAGGCTTTTAGTTTTTTTTCTTTCTTTTTTTTTGATAAAACTGCCCAAAATAGTTTTTAACGCTTCAAATTATGATGTTGAGATAAATCGACTTTATTTATTTTTAATGTTTCATCTCAATATTGTACAGCGGTAATTTTATTTAATTTTGGTCATTTAAAAAAAATCCACAAAGACTTTTATGTTGCAAGAACATTTATCTGAACATTATACTGTAAATTGAAGCATTAAACAGTTATACAATTTTTACCAAAAAATTAAACACTAAAATTAAAGCTGCAAGTATATTTATCTTGACATTATCATTTGTATCATTAAATAATATGGTGCGATTTTCTCAAAACAGAAAAAAAAAACAACAAAAAACAACAGTTGTACAGTAAGTACTTTTATCTTAACACTATAACTTGAAGAATTAAAGAATAAGACAGATATGCATTTAGAAATTTAATTAAACCTTGTAATTAAATTATTTGTATTGTTATTTTAGTTTTTTTTTTTAACTTGGAAATCTACGCAGAAATAGGTTTGCACAACAAACAACAACAAAATAAAAATTAAAGCCAAGCATTAATACAAAATTATACAACAGCCAAACCCTAACAAAAATAGGAAACGTATGCAACAAGTTATACCATTCCATAATGATCAAATATGAAGCTACTAGTAAAGCACACCAGCTGTGGTGAGTGTAACATGACCGGTTACCACAACAGATTGGTAATTATGTAATAAATCTGCACTGGACACATTTTTCAGCCTTATTACTGGAAATGGGTCAGTCAGGGACAGGAAAGAGACAAAAGGCAGATCTTGGCCTATCTGGCAAAGTGTAGAGCTTTTGTTCATCCTGTGTGGATGGTTATATCACCAACCAAACAAAACACACAGGTCAGAGAGTTTAAAATCAGTTCCTCAAAACCTGCTTCATTCAAACCGATGTGTAAACAATCAGCGGTGGCAAGCACGTACTTAGGATAATGCATTAATTTACAGCATTAACATTTAAAATAAAAAACACCCGATTAACAGAAAACCTCATTACAGATTCCTCATGTTTATTTGCTAATACCATGCTTTTTAGACATTGGCATTGAAAACCCACAGGACCACTAATTGTTAGTGCATAAATAAGCTTTAATACTTACCCTGAACAGCATAAGAAGCCAGAAGAACTGCAGTATTTTGTGGGCAAGGAAGTCTAGCAGAGAAACAGGAAGTAAAGTGTTATATGACATTTACTTTTGGAGGGAAAATAATAGGTTTTAATAAATAAACTGTATAAGCTCACCTGCCGCTCAGAATATCCTGCTTCAGTTGCAAAAAGTACAGATACCTGCAACAAATAAACATCACAAACAAAATGATTGTTAGATCCGTAATAAGCATACAGACAGAGAAAATGTGTTATTTTGTACTATTTACAAAGGTATAAGTTATGTAAATATATAATATAATATACTTAGAATTGTGCAAATCTTGGTAGCAACTGATTACATGTAATCTGAATTACATAATCAGATGTCAAAAATGTAGTCCATGTAATTATATTATTTACATTTTACATTTATGCATTTGGCAAACGCTTTTATCCAAAGCGGCTTACAGTGCTTTCAGGCTACACATTTGTTTTTGATCAGTATGTATTATGTATGTTATGTTTTTTAATACTCATTATTAGATTACAATTACTTTTTAATGGATTACATGATTTTAAAGTTTTTTAAACAATGGCTGTAAATTATTAAAAAATATATATATAATAAACAGACAAAATATTTATAACCTGGAAGACTTTGCCAATGTCACTGCTCTTGTCAAATTGATAAATAATTGTTTATGTGACACAGGTATTCCCAAATATTTTTGCTAGTCAAACCCAACTGACCTTTAATGTACTAAATGTAATATTTAAAATTAATTAGTATTTCAGTAATTTAACAACACATTTGCATGTTCTCTCATGCCAGTTAATGGTCTTTTTTAAGGTATAAATTAAGATAGGTCAAAAATAATAGAAGTAAACCAAAAGTAATATACATGACATAAAATGAGTGATCCAGATTACACTAGTGACTATAACTTTTATTATGTAATTTGTAATCAGTAACAGACTACAATTTGTCAGTAATAGACCCAGGACAGCATATGTGCAAAAACATTATAAAAAAAAAAAAAAATAAACTATACCTTGTGTACTCTTCTTGTAGTTTACTAGGGTCGCATACAAAAAACTTCACTCTAAACCTCAGATTATGTGGAGATGGCCCTAAAAATGAAAAATAATTACTGTCAGAACATTTTATTCTGATACTTCAAAACAAACACTTTCAAATTATTTTTTTTTTAAAACAAGACCTACTTTTGAGCTGTTTTCTAATAGGTTTGTTTGGGTCCAGCCACCTCTGAAACACAAGGTCACAACCAAATTTAGGACACTTTTTACTCAACATTTTCAGGATGAACACACAAACTGCTAAAAATATCAGCTCAGCAATGTGGAAGTCACCGAATCTGCTCGTCGAATCAAAACCAAACAACATAAACTGCATTGATTAAACATTCACCTCGTTTTACTATGAGCAGAAAAACTTTTAATCACCATTTCAAATACGTGACATGAGAATTAACTTTCCTGTTTTACTGACACTGTGTGTGTAGGGACCAAAATAACTGCCAAACTGCTCACTATAAAAAATAGAAAAAGGTTCATGGGATAATATTTTTGTATCTTCTTATTGCTGTTATGCAAAAAATCTACATTTTCAGATTGACATATTGTGCTACTTGAAAGAAAAAGGGTTTATGGGTGATCTGTTGCCGATGGGGACAACTGAGTGACAGGTGAGCATCTACCTGGCTGTCAGAAGAGTCGTCTGCTAGTTGAAGGCCAAAATAGTCTTGCTCTGTTAGCTCCAAGTGTTTATACACTACGTCCAACAAGACCTGCCCCTGATCTTGCTTCTACAAGAGACAGAACGTGTTTTTGATATCAGTCTGGACTGTTAAAACAAAAGAAAGCACACAGAATAAAAACACAAGAAAACATGTTAAAACATAAAAAAACTCAAGACAAAACACAAAGCTAAAGCTATGGAAAAACACAAAACAAAAACCTAAACCTAAA
>NW_020526024.1:0-38067 GCF_003368295.1 Carassius auratus | reverse complement strand
CACCGCAGCATTTCGTTCCCTATTCAGGGAACCATGGTTACATACGTAACCGAGATGTTTCAAATGTCTATCAACTGAAACACGGCATGTCGCAATCTGTGACGAATTAGGTGAGAACCAATGAGAGTTTGATATCAGTGCCGTAAAACCGTGTCGTAACGTTTCTCGAGCGTGGCGCACTGGCGCTATTTTCACATTCAAATCATATAACGAGCGCGGGCTTTGACTATGTTGATGGTCGCTGTTAGGGGTGTCCATGGTTAACCGGTTAACCGATTAACCGTTAAAAATTGCGTAACCGAGTGAAACATTTTGCTCGGTTAAGTGACGTCAATGGCGTGCATTGAATTTAGTTGTAATACATTTTTGCACCACCAGAGACCGCCAGAGCGCTCCCAGACATTTGTAATGTCCACAAGAAGAAGTCATTTTTCTAATATGAAGCGGGCAAAAAAAAGTACAGCGTTGGAGCACTTTAAAATTGAGAGTGACGGGGCAAAATGCAAGTATTGCAATACAGTGCTTAGATATACTTCAAGTACAACCTCGTTGTTGTAATCTCAACAGCCAACACCCGGGCATCATTAGGCCGGTCAGGTCTCACTGAATGCGTGGCGATTAGCGAAAGCATCTCAGCTGCGTGGCGTGTCTGTTTTTAATTCGGCTCCCATGTTAACAGGTTAGAGCTTGCCGACTGCCTGCGTGAGACGCGCGGCTCAGGCGCGGCTCGACGCGTGCATGCTAGAAATAGAACTGACGCCTTGTTGGAAGCGTTTCCAGGCAAAATATAATAGGAAAATATGTTTATATGTCATTTTGTACACAAATACATATTAATTCATGACATTTTGATATTTGAAAGTCTATAGGTTGACATAAATTCAGATATAAATGTAATTAAAAAAAATAATTATCGATTTTCAAATATTGTACCTGTCAAACATATCATAGTCATAGCCTTAGCGAGGCGGCCGCGGAGCCTGCTTGTTACCTTCGCCTAAACACGGAAAGTTACATAACCATTACTAGAGCCTGTTCCTTTATTTATAACATAGCCAAAGGTCGGTGTATATTTGCTTTATACATTTTAGGCGTATTCTCAAATACAGATTGTGTTAGTGGGCGGGATTATTAGGTAGTTTTAATAGGACAATTTGACCGGAGAGATTAAATTTTGTCGGACATTTCTTTTTTTTTTCTTTTTTTGGCCAATGTCTGGAAATTACCGGACAACGGAAACCCTGGCGCACACTATGGTTAACCGATTATTAACCGCTAAGGGACTCGGTTAACGGTTAATGAAAATCTTGAAAACGTGCAGCCCTAGTCGCTGTTACTGAGAATGAAGATGAAGATCGATTGATAAAGGGCTGAATTTGGATATGTTCCTTGCAAACTTCTGGATTCTAAAGATATGGAGTACAGCAAACAAATAAAATGGATGTGATTTGTAATTTCATGCTGTGCTTTTGTATGGTTGTAATGCCACTCATTGGATAGGAGAAAAATCGCACAGCAAAATATTGCAAAATGTTTCAGGTTAAAAATAAGTCATTCAGAATTATTTGATCAATAATTATTAATTACTAATGGGTTCCCTATGTTTTCACTTTAGAATACTGTTTCAGATTCTAAGTAATTCTTGAGGAATTATCTAATAATTATTTATTAATTACTAATGGTTTCCCAACATTTCCACTTTAGAATAGGTTTAATGTTTCAGGTTCAAAATAAGTCCTGCAGAATTATTTGATAATTAATTATTAATTAATAATGGGTTGCCTATGTTTTCACTTTAGAATACTGTTTCAGATTCTAAGTAATTCTTCAGGAATTATCTGATAATTCTTTGTTAATTACTAATGGGTTCCCAATATTTTCACTTTAGAATAGGCCTAATGTTTCAGGTTCAAAATAAGTCCTGCATAATTATTTTATAGTTATTTATTAATTACAAATTGGGGTACCTGTATTTTCACTTTTCCTGGTATATATATTATATATATATATATATGTATATATATATAATGTGGTTTATGCTGAGGAGGCACACATACAGTACTGTATATAAAATATAAAAACTAAGGTAAGTTATCACAAGGCACTGGAGTGGGGTTCCTACTAGAAGGTGATTTCTTACAAAACACACTCACAAAACAATTTACTACATAGGCAAAACCTCTTTAAAATGTATTGCATTTATTAATATAGCATTTTCATACTACTACTATTATTGCTAATAGCATTTATATGAAAGGGTCACAATTCAATGTAATAGTGTAAAACTGTTCATTAGTAGTTACTTCATAGTTATTTTTCTAGAACCCTAAGTAGTAGATAATCAATAGTAGTTCTTCAGGAGGTATGACAGAATACATTAGTTATTGATTAGCTAACTGTTACTTAACATAATCATAAAATTATATTACATACTGATTAATTAACACATCTTCCTTAGTAGTTAACAGTAGTGAGTTAAGTGTTAATGAATAATCACCTGTTAGTTCTTAAATAATTCCTTATAAGTTATGTAGTAAGTAAGAAACAGTATTCTAAAGTGTTACCCTTTGGTGTTCAACTTATTGTTTCAAAAATGGAAACAATTAAATACTGAAATTTAAAATTAATTTGGTTTGTTTTATATTGTTAAGGTTCACTTTATGAAAATAAATATAACTGGTTGTAAAAGGAAATTATTAAATTAAATTAAATTAAATTAAATACAATAAAATAAAATTAAATAATTTCTTTAAGGGTTTGAATCAGATTCGGTCAGATGGTAATTTTACACCATCCTACTGACTCGACTCCCAGGGCAAACTGAGCCATTGGAACACTTTTTTTGATATAAGAAGACATGTTTTAGAACCTTTTTTCATAGATACATTCTGATCATTTAAAATCACAGGAATACTCTCTCCCCCCGCTCTCTCTTATAAGTATTAGATATTTAATTGAACATTTTCAATAATCTATATTATATACTAAGAAACAAATAATTTAGAACATTTATATTATTCTTTGTACCTATTTATAGGCCTACTCTTGATATGGTTTTAATAAAATAGGATGATATAGATTACTGCCAACAACAGTAAATTTTGTGTTATTTATATTAGACCTGATTGGGTACAATAATTTAATTAGACATTCTATTTCTAAAAACGTGGATATTTTGTTAAAAATGGCGTGACATACAGCCAAGTATGCTGACCCATACTTTTCATGCTCAGCATTTAACCCATCCAAAGTGCACACACACATCAGTGAACACACACATCGTGAACACACAGCCATTTATGCTGTGGCACTCGGGGAGCAGTTTTGGGATTCAGTGTCTTGCTCAAGTGCACCTAATTTGTGGTATTGGTGGCCCGAGACTCAAACCCACAGCCTTAGAGTTAGGAGTCATACTCTCCAACCACTAGGCCATGACTTCCCCTTTGTTATCACTTTTAGAAACCAAGAGAAAATCATTACCAACAGAAATACAAAAGCAAACTACCAAATAATTAATTCAGCAGATTAACCACTGACTGTAATGTGGATTGTAATGCACCTGTTAATGCGACGACCTTCGGGGGGCTGTGGGGTTCACTCTCCAGAGAGCAGTACACAGATTGTGAGTAATGCTGTGAAACACTGAGCAGATAAGCGGAATCAGCAGATCTTTAACTGAGTGGTGACAGATCTCTTAAAACTAAAAAAAGGGCTGTGTGGTTGGTAGAGGAGGTATTTTTAGAGCTTTTAGTCATCACACACTGAGCATCATTTCAACAACAACAAAAAAAAAAGTCATAAAACTCCCTGCATGTAATGTCAATATAGAAGCACCACTGAAACCCTATCAATATAAAATAATACTGAGCCATACTCACTGAAAAAGAAACACATACGTTATATCATTTTCTAACTAAGGATGAGAAAAAATGAAATATGCTCCTTATTAATACTGTGAAAATAATTTACATAATGTGCATTACCTATGATTGGGGTGCCTGCAAATATTTATGCTTAAAAATCTTACCACAATAGACAAAATGTATTTTTTTTATGTGCTGTAAAAACACACGTCTGCTGTTTTCATGCAATCCACATAATTCATGAACATCTAGGTTAGCTGGTTTGATTAGAGTTGGATCTAAACCACAGGATGGGAGTCCTCCAGGATCAGGGTTAGCTACACCTGAACCAGACAGTGTGTGTTGATGGCTGGGACATGAATGATGCTGCTGTGGTGTGCAGAGCTGGGATGTGTAGGCTAAGAACTGAACCAGAACCTGTCACATTGATCGAGACACGAGATCCAAGTGCGAGGTAAAAATGGTTTATTTGTAGCTCAGATAGTCAACAATGATAACGTAGGAAAACGATGGCATAACCCCAGAAGAATCACGTCCAGGCCACTCAAGCAGCAGTAATCTCAAACCCAACGCAGGAATCTCAGGCGCGCGAAGAAATAAGGTCCAGAGAATAATCCAACTGGAGGAACAGAGCACAAAAAGACAAGAAACACAGATGATAAATCAATGAAACAACAACACGAACAGGAAGCCAGCCAAACTTAAAGGCAGCGCAAATGAGTTGCAGCTCGTGCTCATTAACGCAGCTGCTGCTAGTTAACAGACGCACACAATCAGAGAAGCAAGATGAGCACACTGACCCATGAACCGTGACAGAACCATTCCAGAGAAAAAAAGTGAGGGTCACATCATTATTATCACTTATATAAAAAACTATTTATGTTGTGTCTAGTTTAGGGGAAATAGACTGATGTATAGATCAGTTCCTAACATACACATAGTGTGTGTTTCTGTTCTTATCAAAGCGTCATCAGCTCTTCTCACTAATCAGGAAGTAACATCTTAATTTGTGCACATTTTGAAGGAACGCAAGCCAAGCATCACCATGCCAAGACCTTCTCTTCTCATTTTGATATTCGGTAAACTCAATTTTTAATTATTGTAATTTCTATTTTGCATAACAGATGGAGGTTATAGATGAAAATCTAATTGATTATAGTCTTCCTATATCACTGCGATGTTAATATCACAATAATATTTCATCCATAAAAAAGTTTAGTCAAAGACTGTGAAATGAATGTTTAGTTCAGTCTTTTTTATTATTGTCATAATTTTATAGTCTTTCGCTGAGCTTTTACACATGTTTTTTTTTTTCTGAAACTGAACTGAAACTATTTGCTAATACCAGAGAGTAAACTGATAAATGTTATGTCTGGGTTTATATAATTTAGAATTTTTAAAAGACATTCACCAACAGGTTTATTGGTCTGAACAACTTTAAGCAGCTTCATGAAAATGACCTGTTTAGTAAACTAAAAAGATTTAAAATAGTTCTGACAATAATATTTTTCTGTAACTTCTGACACCTGAATGCAGATGTATAGTCATTTTGTTTACACATAATTCAGTGCCTATAAACTTTCTCATGCTCATCTAGAAGTTTGGAGGAAGAACTATAACTGAGCTACAGCTGACCACAGAACCACAGTCAGAGAGTATGACTATCACAGTCACAGTGCTGGCCTTTCACAGCATCACAGCTCAGGGCTGACTATCCCTCATAGTCTCATTGGTATCTACGCTTATGATTCTTTAGGGAAATGCTGCCCATGTCTGCTATTGTACACACTGAACATATTCAGTGTTACTGCCTCAGACAGAATTGTAATGAGCTGAATTCATGAGGGGCCAAGCACTAAGGACCATGCACCGTTAGCATGATCTTCTTCTTCTGCCACAAGTCTATGGCAGCCCATAGAACCGCTTGCAGAGAAATTGTGAAATTTGGCACACAGATTGTGGACCGTGAGAAAAGTCACCATAGCAAATTTGTCCAAAGTTGCACTCATGTTTATGGTAATAACTTTTGAACCATACACCAGTAAATGACAATTACTTTCTCTGAATCCTTTGCTCATGCTGAGTTGAATGAACTCCAAAATAAAATAAAAAAAAAGCAAGGTGTAGTTTTTTTTCACTATTTTTAATTGTTCATAAAACCTACTTTTTCTGAACACATCCTAGGCCATTGCACTGGTTGTCATGAAAATATAACCAGATTATCTGGAATAATCATGGAATTCAAGTTGATTTGTCCAACGGTTCTTGAATAACACGCAAAAAAAAATAAAAATGCATATTTTTGATTATAACTTTTGAATAGTAATGTAAGTGATTAGTAATTACAAAAATGTTTACAAATTCTTTAGATTTGATGCATCATGCCAAGATGAATGATATCCAAATGTCGACCATTTTGAATTTGGTCATAAAATGCTATAATTCATGAACCCAGGCATTGACATCATTACAAAACTCTGTAAGCATCATTGACACCATGCCCTGATGGTTTTGGTTCCCAGAAGCATACCCAAAGTTTGGGTTCAGTGCTAACTTGTGGTAAAAACTTATAATGAAATTTATAAAAATGCTTATAATTTGCTTACATTAGCCTATTGGGACTGTAATTTGACTGATGTTGATGGATTCCTTGGATCATGCCGAGAACATAAATATAAAATTTTGCCATAATTGACTGATCTTCTTGTCCACCATTTTTTAAGTTATGGATTTCATGTCGATAAACATCTTAGGCATAGTGCCAAACTGCATCTGAGGCTGTATCTCTGCAAATATTTGACATTGACACAAAACTTTGTATGTGACATCGTGACCTCACACTGACCATCTCACATCAATTTGGTAACAGCACCACCTATTGGTCAAAAGTGATAAGCCAAGAAATCATATTACTAGTGATTGTATTTATGATTTTTCAGCAATTTTGCCTACAATATTCTTTTAATAATGGTTTTAATAACTCACTCCTGCAGTTGGTCTGAAGCTTGCTTCTGTAGTGCTAGGCCCCATAATTAAGCTATATTTAGAATATAGAGGTAAAGACACTGAATCAATCAGATTGTGCAGTGAATTTCTCTGGTGTGCATCACATACAAGCACGTAATAACACAACATTAAGAAAAAAGCACTTGAATTTGAACTATTTTATTGGATGATTCATATTTAATTGTAAGAGTAAAATGTTTAAATGTCACTGTTTTATTTTCTTTTTTTCATCTCAACAGCCAGTGCTCTGACTTCAGTAACTGGTGAGTAACAGACTGTTAGTCACTCATTTTTACAACAGATATTATTCTAGATGGATCATGACAAAACCAGTCACTGTGTTGGTTAATCTGAAGTTTAGCATGTTGTAAGATGTGAGTTGTATCATAATGGAGATATTTTATTTTTTAGGAGATGTTAGTATCAGACTGGTGAATGGTAATAATGACTGCTCTGGAAGAGTTGAGATCCTGTATAATGGCCAGTGGGGGACAGTGTGTGATGATGCCTGGGACATGAATGATGCTGCTGTGGTGTGCAGACAGCTGGGATGTGGAAGAGCTGTTAGTGCACATGACAGTGCTCATTTTGGCCAGGGTAGTGGTCAGATCTGGTTGGATGATGTGGGATGTTCAGGAAGTGAATCATCGCTCACACAGTGTTCACATCCTTCTTTTGGAACACATAACTGTGGTCATAGTGAAGATGCAGGCGTCATCTGCTTAGGTAAAAGTACATACATATATTTTTTTTAATTAAGTTTTTGCTGTTCACCTTGATATTTTATGCAATATTTTATGTTAATTGTTTTACCAGCATATTTAGTTGTCTATAAATTTGAGGTAAGTATTTTGAAAATGTGCCAGCTGCTTGCAATAAAAAAAGGATACTACAGCAAAGAAAACTTTAAAATAATAGAGGCTATACATGTTTGATGGTTTGCTCATAAACAATGACAAACACATATGAAATACAGTACTTACAACATGCCAAAAATACATTTTTTATCACATTGTACTTTTATTTTTAATTCCAAGTACCAGACATGAGGTTGGTCGGTGGGTCTGATTCATGCTGTGGGAGAGTGGAGATCCTGTATAATGGCCAGTGGGGAACCGTGTGTGATGATCACTGGGACATGAATGATACTGCTGTGGTGTGCAGACAGACACAGTGTGGATCAGCCATCAGTGCTTCTCCTAGCGCTGCCTTTGGTCAAGGCAGTGGATCAATCTGGCTGGATGACGTTGGATGTTCAGGAAGTGAAGGAAACCTCACACAATGTTCACACAGAGGACTAGGAACAAATAACTGTAATCATGGTAAAGATGCTGGTGTTGTTTGTTCAGGTAAGCCAAATCTTTAACATCTACACATATTATTTTTAGGAGAATAGCATTATTAAGCTTTATGAATGTTCTGCTTACATTACATTATGTCTTAACAAAAACACATTTATTTTGCAGGTGAGCTGCGGATGCCGACTCTTTCCCTGACCTCCACATATGCAGCTGTTTCTCCTGGAGAAAATATCCAGTTCAGTTGCACAACACCTAAACCAAGATGCGAGGCTAAAGCTGAATTCCAGCTCTTCAGAAACGGACCATCTATATCCTCCCAGACACATGAATCTAGTGTGACTTTCAACCTTGTTAATGTAGACGTCTCACATCAGGGCATCTACAGCTGTTGTTACTCCTACCAAAACAACATCAAATCATCTTTGAGCAACACTGTTATCATCACTGTGGGTGAGTGCAATCAGTTAAGTCTCATAGATTGCATGCATTACTAAGTAGAGCTGGAGCACCTACTTGGACTCAAGTCCGGTTTCGAGTACAGTTTTTAAAGGACTTGGACTTGTCACAGGCTCTTTATTTTTACTTGAACTTGACTTGTACTTGAGACTTTCAGAATTGGAAATCTGTCACAGTCCAACCGAATCCAGGGACAGTTGATGGAAACGTCACTGCATTATCACAAATGTGTTTTTAAGTCTTGTCCAGTACTTGAAAGTCGACGGGTTTCTATGCTCACACCGAAAGCACGCGCCTCTCAGTCAGTGTGCGAATGCTGACTTCTTTCACTTAAGTTCTGTTATTGCTACTCACTTACATTAAAACTTATGTCAAAATGCCCGTCTTGTTCATGTAAATGCAGTTGGTTTTGAACAGTTGGGAGAAATACAGATGTGGTAAAATATTTGATCTATGCATCAGATCTTAAAGCAACAGCATAAACCTGCATCCACCAGGTGTCATAAATGTGTTTACTTGCCTTCAGTGGGCTTGAGAATGTTTTATTACATTAGTTTATTATTTTTTGCTTTTGTATTAGTGGCACTTTCTAGCTTCAAAGTAAAAAATTATTTTTCTAACATTTTTGTGGCAATAGTTTTTATGGGTCCAAAATCACCCTGGGTGTGCATTATTTAAAAAAATGCAATTGCCTGTCATCAATTAGTCCTTATATGATGTAATTTATTGTAATTAATGAAACAATAAAAAAACAGGTGTGAGTTGCCTGTGACTTATGCAAAGTATATGTAGGGCTTTTATACACGGTGTGTGCCATTGTACAGACTAGGTTTATCCCTCACAGCCAAATTTTCATCCAAGTAAATACCCTGTCTAAGGGGTCTGTGTACACTGGCGTTGTAACAGACACACCAGGTTCCATCACCAACTAATACCAGCGCACTCCCTCAACTGAGTACTAATCACTCCCACCTGCTCCTCGTCCACCTGCAATTGCCAGTTCACTATAAATACCACACACACGCACCCAGTCAGTGTCCGGTCTCGTTTGCAAAAAGGTATAACCTGCATGCTTACTCTAAGGACTAACGATCTCTCTACTTACCTCTCTCCAGTGTCTCCATTGTGTGCGTGTGTGTGTGTCCACTACCTACAGTGTCTAGAACTCTTCACCAACGGATCCCTTCATCATTACCTCCAGCACCATTAACTCACCCTACACTACCTGCTCCTCTGCTTGTGCCTCAATAAACTGAGTTTACTATACTTTCAGCCTCCTGTCCTGGTTATCCGTAACAGAAGACCAGACCAAGACCGATCGGCACAAGCATGAGCCTCATGGACCCCTTCCAGGACCTTGTTGACGCTTTGCGTCGAACACTCACCACTCTTACTGCATCCCCATCACCTGCGAGCACTTCTGCTGACAACACCACCACTTCCTCACCAGCTGTGCATGCCAGTCCCATGGCCAAGCTGGCGCCTGCGCCAATGCTCGCTGGTCCTGGAGATGCAACCGCACTTGTACCCCACTGAACGATCAAAAGTGGCCTTTTTGATATCTCAACTACAAGGTAAAGCACTTCAGTGGGCCGATTCTATTTGGACACAAAATAACCCTGTTATCCAGTCTTATTCTAGCTTCATCTACCATTTCCGAGAAGTTTTTGGCAGACCCGCATTGGATTCTTCTACTGGTGAGAAGCTTTATAATTTAAAACTAGGGAAAATGTGTCAATGAATATGCTCTTAAGTTCAGGACTCTTGCGGCCACTAGCGGATGGAATGAGCAGGCCTTGCTGACCACCTACCATCAGGGATTGGAACCTCGAGTGTGGTTGCATCTCGCTGCATATGAGGACACCATCGAGCTCGAACGCTTCATTCAACTGTCCATCCTCTTCGCCACTCATATGCAGTGGTGCTTCGAAGAGCACAAGGGCCAGGCGTATTCCAACTCGCCACTCTGGTGACCAGAGACAGTCAGCTCCCCAGAACCAGCTAGCGAGCCCATGCTTGTCAACTCATACCGACTCCCTGCTGCTGAACGGCAAAGACGGCTAGCCCAGAATCCTGGCCTCTATTGTGCATCTCTGGGGCATATCATCTCTGTATGCCCCGTCCACCTTCATCGTCCCATGGTGAGTGCCATTCTCCCTTCGAAGTATCAAATGAAACCACTCACCACTATAGTGACACTTACTGCCGCTGACATCTCTCTTCCAATTTCCGCCCTGATCAATTCTGGGTCAGCCGGCAACTTCATCTCCAGCGCCCTCTGCCGTCAGCTCTAGCTCACTACCACAGCAATGCTGTCAGCCTACCAGGTCCATACAATAACCAGTAAACCATTGAGTCGAAGATGCATTCGTCACCGTGTTGGTCCGATAACCCTCCAAACCGTGCTATTTCATAAGGAAATAGCACGGTTGCCTTGGAACATTTCCGTGGTGCCACTGTATTCCAAGTTGGACCTCCGCAGTGCTTACAACCTCATCCGGATACGTGAGGGGGACGAGTGGAAGACAGCTTTTATCACCCCTTCTGGCCACTATGAATACCTGATGTTGCCGTATGGACTAGTCAACACTTTGCACTGATTTGGACCATATGGGATGGACCGTTATGTAAGTGAACTTAATTTTTTTTATGTTTAAGAGGGGATCTATTTGCAGTGTTTCTTTCAATGGCACAAATCGAGCACAAACGAAAGACACCGGTTTGGTGCAATTTAGATCAGGTGGAGAGTGACGTCACTGTCCTGAATTATATTTGTTATTTCTAAAGGAGGGGATATAGATAGAATGTTAATTTTAACCGCACAAACGAATGGCACTGGTTTGGAGGGATTTGGACAGTATGGGGTGGAGAGTGACATCACTGACCCGTTTTTTTTTTTTTTTTTTTTTGAGGACGGGAAATAGATACAATGTAAATTTGAACGACAAACACCAGCACAAATCGAGCATAAACTAATGAAACCGGTTTGGAACGATTTAGATTGCATTGGGTGGAGAGTGACGTCATTGTTCGTAAAAAGTTTATTTTTGTTATATAAAAGGAGAAATATGTTTGACGTTCATTTCAGCAGCAAAAATCGAGCACAAACGAATGACACCTGTTTTGTGCAATTTAGATGAACTGGGGTGGAGAGTGACATCACAGCCTCCGAAAATATTTTAGATGTATCTATGGAGGGAAAATAGATACAGTGTTTGTTTTAATGGCACAAACGGGCACAAACGAACTGCGCTGGTTTCGAGCGATTTGGGCGACATGGGGTGGAGAGTGACAACGTGGTGGACGTCCTCTTCCTCATGGAGCCAATCTTTCGGGGTGATTGGAGTGGAAGGTGTCTAGTAGGTTCCGATCCAGGATGTCATTGCATGGGACCCATGAGCGTTCCTCTGGACCGTATCCTTCCCAGTCCACTCAAGTTGTCCACCACGCTGCTGGGAGTCCAGGATGTCATGAACCTCATAGGCCACTCCGTCATCAAGGAGGAGAGGAAGGGGGGCTTCGGCTATGCCAGGCTCTGTGGAGGGAGAAACAAAAGGATGGTAAGGTTTGAGTAGTGAGACATGGAAAGTGGGGTGAATCCGGTACTCATGTGGCAGGTGGAGCTTGAAAGTGACCGGATTGATCTGCTTGGTGTTGGTGAACGGGCCAATGAATCTGGGACTTAGCTTGCGGCATGGTAGGCGCAGGTGGATGTCACGGGTTGACAGCCAGACCTTCTGTACAGGTTGGTATTCCATGGCATTTGAGCGTTCGGATAGGTCGGCTGTCAGCCTGCGCCTACGTAAGGCCCGTTGCAGTTGGTGGTGGGCCGCATCCCAGACCCTCTCGCTCTCTTGGAACCAGTAGTCAATCATTGGGACATCTGAGGGTTCACCTGACCATGGGAAGAGTGGTGGTTGGTAGCCGAGCATGCACTGGAATGGAGTGAGTCTGTTGGTAGGTTGTCGTAGGGAGTCCTGTGGGTACTTGGCCCACCCTAGGAACTGGTTCCAAGAGTCCCAGTGGCCATGGCAGAAGGTACGCAGGAAGACGTGGTTGAACATTAACTCATCCGTTTCCATGGCCGTGGGTAGACCTTTCAAGGGGAGACAAGACATGATTTAGAGAACTGGGAGACGCTGTGTTTCGTTATGAAAGCAAAACTACTTTGTTTGTGGTTAAGTTGTATTTACAACACTGTTCCAGAACAGTTCAACCCAAATATTAAAATGTGTGCAGCTTTTTTGTTATGGATGATGAGGACTGTTTCCTGTGAGAGTAGACTACATTGCCGGTGTCTGTCACTATAAAGTGGGGCAATAACAACTTTGGAAGGACAGTCTGGCACTTCTGGCTCCCAGCTTGTAAGTACGTTTTCATATTTAAAGAATTTGTCAGTGACGATTCAAACACAAGTTTTAAGCAGTGTAGAGTATAGCTTGTTGTGTGTTGTTTCTCCGATCACAAATGCAGAAATGTTTTGTTTACTTGGCGCGATATGTAACACATAAAAAGACCGTTTCAGTCATTATAATCAGTATTATGTCCCCACTGGATGCAACAAATGCCTCGTTTGTGATGGGTTTTACTGGGTTTGTCTCGATGCACCAGGACACAGCATCAAAATATGGTAAAGGGCACATTATTTCTGTCATACGCTAGAGGTAAAAAAAAAAAAAAAAAAAAAAAAAGATGCATTTTAGAAAAGTTGGGCAGAGAGAAGCAACAATAATGTAAAATGTGTGGAAATTAATGTGTATTTTGAATCTTAAACCGCATAAACACATTGCATTATACCAAATACACAAAATATTGTTCTTTTTAGCAACATCATATGACCCCATTAATCAAAAATCAAAATGAAAAGATGCAATAGAGGTTTACTTTTGTTACATTTAAATGGAAATTACATTTTTCTAGTTGTAAAGGTTAAAACAATGATAGAGGGATGGTTCACCCAAAAAAAAAAATTGGTTTATTCACTCTCAAGACATCTCAGTTGTATATGACATTCTTAAATCATACATAAATAATAGAGTTTTGTTGGACTCGAACTCGGCTGTTTGGGACAAGAACTCTGCCTATTTTGGACTCATCTCAGACTCAATTGGTTGAAGACTCTGACTCGACTTGGACTCGAACCCAACACTATGTATAAATGAACTCAGTCTGTAATGATGCTTTTTTATAATTTGAGCCATTTTATAAAATTACTGTATATTATATCCTTCAATGATGGGTTTCGCAAGCTGTTTAATTTGTTTAAAGTAGCTTTACCTTTATAGTTTGAGTTTCTATAATCATATAAATGTTTTCTTGTTTTCTAGTGATCTTGCAGCAGCCCAGTATTTCCCACAGTGATCCTGATGGACTGTTTCATGAGGGGCTTCAGAGGCCAGTGATCACCTGGGGTCACAGTTTCACTATCATCTGTTCAGCTCAATCTCAGTTTCCTGGAGGATCTTTTCACCTGTTCAGAGGATCAAACATCACCAGGACTGAGTCAGCTGTCAGTCTCTCTGCCTCCTTCTTCTTTCCTGAAGCAGATTTTTCCCACGAGGGAAACTACAGTTGTGTTTATGAAGTCAGTGTCTCCTCACGCTCCTTCCGTTCATCTGCCTCTGAACTGCTGCTCATCACTATCACAGGTATTTATAAACTTGAATCTTTCAGTGCCAGTGTGTATATACACAAGTTGCTGCTAGTGACTGTATCAAGGATCAACCAAATTTACAGATCCTTAGTCAAACGTGGTTTGATAATTTAGCACTTTCTTGTAATGAAAATAGTACCATGTGAATAAAAACAACATAACAACCTCTCTCTTCAGCATTTGACCCCTAGTGATAATAATTATAATATACAGTATCTCACAAAAGTAATTACACCCCTCAAATTTTAGCAACCATTTTAGTATATATATTCACAAGGGACAATACTATAGAAATTAAACTTGAATATATTTTGCAATAGTCAATATCCTGCTTGTATAGCAGTATAGATTTACTATCCTCTGGAAATAACTTAACATACAGCCATTATTGTCAATATAGATGGCAACTTTTGTGAGATACTGTAGTAAAAGAAAACTTGTAAAACTCCTACCAAAACTACATCAAGTCATCTTTGAGTAACACTGTTAACACTGTAGAGGTGAGAGTGTTCGGTCTTGTCTCATTGTCTACATCGTAGATTACATGCATGATTGATAATGTTAATGATAACATATACTTTTTTTTTTTTTTTTTTTTTTTTCATTTGAAACATTTTGAAAAATGGCTGTGGATTAAATTTTGATCCCAACAAGATGCAGTTATTGAAGCCATTTTTATTTATTTAAAGAAAATAAACCATATAAATGTATTCTTCTTGTTTTCTAGTGAACTTGCAGCAGCCCAGTATTTCCCTCAGTGATCCTGATGGATGGTTTGATGAGGGGCCTCAGGGGCCAGTGATCACCAGGGGTCACAGTTTCACTATCATCTGTAACACTGACTCTCAGTTTCCTGGAGGATCTTTTCACCTGTTCAGAGGATCAAACATCACCAGGACTGAGTCAGCTGTCAGTCACTCTGCCTCCTTCTTCTTTCCTGAAGCAGATTATTCACACGAGGGAAACTACAGTTGTGTTTATGAAGTCAGTGTCTCCTCACGCTCCTTCCGTTCATCTGCCTCTGAACTGCTGCTCATCACTATTATAGGTACTTATAAACTCAAATCTTTCAGTGCTAGTGTGTATATACACAAGTTGTTGCTAGCAACTGTATTAAGGATCAACCAAATTTCCAGATCCATAATAAAACATGTTTTGATAATTTAGCACTTATTTTGTAATTAAAATAGTACCATGTGAATCAGTACAACATCTCTCTTTAGCGTATTACCCCAGTGATAATTATTATAAAATACAGTATCTCACAAAAGTGAGTACACCACTCACATTTCAGCAACCATTTTAGTATATATCTTCTCAAGGGACAGTATTATAGAAATGAAACGTGGATATATTTTAGAGTAGTCAATGTGCTGCTTGTATAGCAGTATAGATTTACTATTCTCTGAAAATCGCTTAAAACACAGTCATTATTGTCAATATAGTCGGCAACAAAAGTGAGTACAAACTAAGTGAAGATCTCAAATCGGTGTCTAAATTGTCAATATTTTGTCTGAGCGCCATTGTTATCTAGCACTGCCTTAATCCTCCTGGGCATGGAATTCACCTTAGCTACATAGGTTGTTGTCTTCCACTCCATAATGACGAAGCAGGTCCCATTCTCTCCCGTCCCATTCCCACGGAAAAAACTGGGGGGAAATCCCGCCCCATTTCCCGGAATGACTCGCATTCTCTCCCACTCCCATGTTGTATTTATTTATTTATTTCAGTCGGAATCTGTAAGTTACAGTGAAAAAATACAGCACAGATCACAGCATGCCCACTTTTGTTAAATAAAAATTTTAAATGTAGTTTTTATTTTAGTGAACTGAAAGCCATCTTAAACAATGCACATTGTGCATTTCACAAACGTTATGTAAAACATCCATGCTGTAAGGGAAACAGGTCAATTTAGCTCAAAGGGAATCATTTAAGATTTTAAAGGGAATTTGAACAGAATCACTGTTTCACGGCTGTTCACGGAGACGCGCCTGCGGTTCAGTGAACGAGCCGTTTAACATCAAATCTGCGCTGGATACTAATATCCAAACTATAGTGAAAACACTATCAATTAGCACAGTAACAAGATCGGCAGTTTAAGACATTAACTTGTAAGCACAAAACACAAGATACTTCTCTTTTCAATATTAATAAGGCTTTATTAGATAAATCTAAGACATATAAACTAATCTAACATATAAACGCACGCACGCACACATTCACACAAGTTGCAGGAAGATCGAAAGTTAGGGAAAGATGAGTTTAAGAGAATGGAAATATGGAATTCCGAGTTTACAGCAATACGTTAAATTGCATAAACATGAACAACCATCAATCACGTAATTAGCCCTTGCATTGAGTTCCTCAATGTGACTAAAATTTTATTAGATACACCAGCACAACAAATATCTGGGGATACGTTGCCTTAGTTTCCTGTGAAAGGGACTCCCGTTGAAAGGGGTATCCCGGTGTCGCTGATTGGCTGGAAGTTCAGTAGTGAAGTGACGTCTTGGGAAGCCCGTGGTTGTTGGGCGTTGGCTGAAAGTGCAGAGTCGTGTGCGCTTGTCGAAGTTGAACGGGCATCCGAGGTCAGGCGTCGGAGACTCGACGTTACAAAACTTAACTCAGAACACGAAACTCTCAAACGGAAAAGAAAAGAAAAAAGTTTGACGAGACTAGGTTGTGTTCCTTCTCATCGTGGCATAGTAGCAGCAGGCAGGCCGAAGCACGCTGGAACCGCGCTCAAAGAACAATGATGACTAACCGCATGGCTAGATGCTACAAGCTAAAGCTAGGTAGCAAAGCTACAAGCTAAAAGCTAAGAGCAGGCATGACTAATAGCATGACTGATAGCACGAGCAAGGCTGGAACTAAAAGCCGACATGGCTAATAGCAGCAGTACGGTGTACATTTTAGGACATCCTCAGACCTCAGTCATCAAATGAAAAGGCGTCATGCCACAGACTAAAAGGCTTCAGTCATCGGACAAAACGGCATCGCGTCTCTGACTGAAAAGCTTCAGGTCTCAGGAAAAACGACGTCAGGTGTCAGGTCTCATACAATTAACGTTAACATCAGACGAAACAGACTCAGAAAAAAGTCATCAGACAAAACGGACTCGGACAAAGTGTCATCAGACGAAACGGACTCAGACAAAAAGTCATCAAACGAAAAGGACTCAGGTGGAGAATCGCGTTGCCCCGCCCCATGTGACGTCACACGCACGCCGTTCACAGGAAGTAGTAATGGTTGATTGATGGCAAAAGGAGGTAAGCAGCGTCTGATATTTTATATTTTATTCAAATGTTACACTAATTAAGTTATATAGGGAAGAGAACATGCTTTTCGAGTGTATTGTGTGCACGTTTAAGAAGTTAGTTAGCCATATTGCAACTAGCCAGCTTTTATTTTGGCCAAGTAGTAAAATTACCCTTACGAAAAAAAACATGATTTTACTATCAAAAACCACAAATAAATAAATAAATAAATAAATAAAACACATGGTCGATATAGTTAAATCATGGTATCCACAGATTAACCATGGTTTTGCTACTCACCATAGTTTAACCATGGTGTTTGTAGTAAAACTGTGGTTATACAAATGGTACGTTAATCATTACACTAAAAAAACAATGTTACTACACTTTTACTATAATAAAACCACAATGCATTAAATATAGAAAAACTGTTGTTTCATCTCATAAATAATTATAACAATTATACGTATAAAACTTATACTTATTTAACTTTATAATGGTTTATAAGTCTTATATCGTGACATTATTTATTTAAAATATATACAGTATCTTACTATCTTATTGATATTACAATAAATATTGTTAAAATCAAAAGTGCCATATTACACATTCATCTAATCAGATATTTGATATGTTGGTTGTTTAAGGAAAAATAATATTTTTATTTTCATTATTATTGTTGTAATTATGTATAGTGGTATTTGCCTGCTTTGAGTAAAGTAACAAAACAATAATGCCAAGATATGAGACTTGTATTATATCTAAGGGAAACATTCTATTGTAAGTTAAGTGGATGCATTATATTCATTGCGTATTATAAATCATAATCTTAAATGCTATAACCACAAATAAGTAAACATTATAACACATTAAAACTGTTGTTATGATTACTCATGAGATGATATGACATATTACAAAGTTTTTTTTTCTAATACATTATGCATTCATCATAATGCCATAAGAATTCTCTTATAATTTGTTTTAAATACGGGCTTCATAGGAAGTGTTACCGTTAAGTTTAATCGATAATGTACTTCTTCACTGATGTTATACAATATCCTTATACAAATGGAAAAAAAAATGTTTACAGCATCTAATGCTTTTATCTTGGAGTGAAACACAACTAAGAAGATGAATAAAATCAAGTGAGCCACAGAGATGGCATCGTCCAAGAGCACAGGCATGTATTTTTCTTTTTTCTGCATTGGTAAGAAAACTATTAACTCAAAGAAAGTATATGTAAACATTTAAACATCATATACTAATAATGAACAAGAGTGCAGATTAAGTAACAAATATATAAATGAAAACCACCCAAGATCAGTAAACAATCTTTAACTATTACTGTATTCATTTTATATTAAGGGAGTTCATCCAGAGGCAGCGAGTGAACTTTGTGTCCTGAAACCAGAATCAGTTGGGAAGAATGGAACCAAGTCTACCCAATTAAAAGGCTTACACAGGTAATTCACAACTCTGTTTGTGTGTGTGTGTGTGTGCGCACAGCTATAGCTTAATGTCTTCATGACTCATCATTTGTGTTCATTTCTTTAGGTCCCCTTCCAGATGCTGATGTCTTGGCTTCTGGTGCAAAACTACGTCAGATTAATCCCAAGCCTTTGCTGCCGCAAATACTTGAGGGCATGTCAAAAGTAGAGTTGTACCTCTTGGCAGTCCACTTTCATTCCAGTGTCCCCGTATAGCTGCAGGTGTTCCTGATCTTAATTTCCCCCCACTACCTGTGCTTGGTTTTCAGTTTGGCTGTAATTTTAAATTTGGCCAGACGGACGAGTGCATGATCCATCTGAAACATTCGTTTGGACTAGTGGAGGTAAAAAGCACCTCTGCTGAAAACATTGCTCAGGTTCCATTTATGAAAATTCAAAGAGGACTAGCCAAACTTAAAGAGACCCATAAGTACTACTGGCAGGTACAAGGTCAGACTGCAGTGACTGGTCTACACTGGTGTGACTTTGTGACTGACACACAATCAGATTTCATAATACAGATGATCTGGCGAGATGATGCCTTCATAACATCAATGAAAGTACTGTTATAACGTTTATCTGGATGTGTATCTTTCAGTGGTATGAATGGACAGATTCTGTTCATATTATAGTATGAACCTAAGATTTATTTTTACATTCATAGTAAATATATACTTTATGTAGTTGAGTGGTATGTAGCATATTTTGTAGTAGATCTTTGATAACATATTAGATACATCACAAATTATAACAATAAATATATTGTACTTGCTATTAATTAGATAAATGTACATACCAAGGTGAATACTTTTTGTATGAAATCTTCTGTAATGTATATGATATGCATATTCTTTTACTACTTGCGTATATTTACATTTGATACATTGTGTGATATAACAAAGAAGATTTTTTTCATGAGTTTTTATAAAAATACTTTTCATTGTCAACTATTTCATTGTGTCTGTGAAATTATTTTCAGGGACATTTTATTTAAATAATTTCATTATACAAAATATACAATTTTACATTACAATAAAAAAAGGAAAAACACATTTAATGGTGGTAGGTATGCATTGCAACTAACTGAAAAGGTAAAAAAATGTAATAAATAAAAAACTACTATCAAATGTTAACACTGTAACACTACTATTGTAATAATATAGATTCACTGCTCAAGAAACATTGGTCCCTGATAATAAACCATAAAACAGCAATTATGCCAGATCTGATTAATTCTTCCTGACAAGGTGAGTGGCACAACAGAATCCCAGATGTGTATTTCCTTGACCCTTCGAATCACTCTTTCCACCAGAAGTCTGAGGCGTGCAGTGGTCCTGTGTTTTTTCACAGTCCTGTTTGCTGAACTGCTTGGCACATTTGAAAGGTGGAATGATCCGTCTAGCACCAATACTGGAGAGCATATATTCAATAGTGAACCCCTTGTCTGCCATAACCACATCTCCACTGCACCACACAGAGCTACCCCAACCAGACCTTTGAATGTGGTAGTGCACTTATAACTTCAGAGTGGAGTTTCAGTGATGTAGGGCTTTCACAGCAGATTTCTGTACAGTCCAGGATGACATGCAGGTTTTGATTGAACGAACAGTAATTCTCTGGCATGGAGGAGCTTATTTGTTGCCTGGAAATCTAAATGGGTAGTGAATCCAGGTAATCGTCCTGCTCAGCATAGCCACGCTTACCCAGAAAATGTCAGCGATAACTTGATTGACTGAAACAAACAAATATATATTTAATTATAAGACAGAACCATTGTATTTACAAAATCATTTAATTCAACAACTGGTGTTAGACTCATACAGGTATGTTATAATTAGACCAAGATTTCAATCTAATAACTTGAAAGAATTTGCTTTACCAAGACGTAAAGTGACCATGGTTTTATTATAGTAAAAGTGTAGTAACATGTTTTTTTAGTGTAATGATTAACGTACCATTTGTATACCCACAGTTTTACCACAAACACCATGGTTAAACTATGGTGAGTAGCAAAACCATGGTTAATCTGTGGATACCATGATTTAATTTTGTGTGTGTGTGGTTTTTTTTATATATAGTAAAATCATGTTTTTTTCGTAAGGGTAATTTTACTACTTGGCCAAAATAAAAGCTGGCTAGTTGCAATATGGCTAACTAACTTTTTAAACGTGCACACAAGACTCTCGAAAAGCATGTTCTCTTTCCTATATAACTTAATTAGTGTAACATTTGAATAAAACTGTTAAAATATAAAATATCAGACGCTGCTTACCTCCTTTTGCCATCAATCAACCATTACTACTTCCTGTGAACGGCGTGCGTGTGACGTCACATGGGGCGGGGCAACGCGATACTCCACCTGAGTCCTTTTCGTTTGATGACTTTTTGTCTGAGTCCGTTTCGTCTGATGACTTTTTTTCTGAGTCTGTTTCGTCTGATGCCTAACGTTAATTGTATGAGACCTGACACCTGACGTCGTTTTTCCTGAGACCTGAAGCTTTTCAGTCAGAGACGCGATGCCGTTTTGTCCGATGACTGAAGCCTTTTAGTCTGAGGCATGACGCCTTTTCATTTGATGACTGAGATCTGAGGATGTCCTAAAATGTACACCGTACAGCAGCTAGGGACTAAAAGCAGACTAAAAGCAAGGCATGACTGATAGCACAAGCAATGCTAGAACTAAAAGCAAGGCATGACTGATAGCACAAGCAATGCTAGAACTAAAAGCAAGGCATGACTGATAGCACAAGCAATGCTAGAACTAAAAGCAAAATTTCATGGGGTCCAAAGTTTTTAAACTTCCTTGTTGGCCACCCCTCAAATGTTGCCTTGACCAATCAGATATGGTCTTGGGTCTGGGGTATCATAAATCATTTGTTTATCTTACCAAGCATGTGGTTCTTGCCTCACAGGGTCTAATTTTGGACATGATTCCTATAACATGATTATGATATATTTTACAAATAAATGATTGTCAGGACAACATCAAGCAAGAAAATTCGATTATATCAATACTAGACATGACTATGTATCCTATAGTTATAAAAAGACATACACAATAAGTGATTATACATGATAGTCAAATGTGTGGGTTACACATAAATGAAAATGGAGTTAAGCAATGGAACGATTCATTTATAAGTCTTTTTGAGTTCATTCTGGTCCATATATAATGTATAAAAAGCAGTTTCTTTGCCATTCTCTGACAAAGGGACTTTTCTGTGAAGACAAAGGTTTAAAGCCCTTCCCCCTTAGGAATTTCAGTCTGGTTTCACTGGCTGGGGGGGGGGGGGGGGGGGGGGAGTCAATGCAAGTATTTAACTTGATCTCCTGGGTTTACATGTGATGTCCAGCATTGCATTTCAATCACAAACAATAAATTTGACAATCTCTTCTTCGAATTAAAATTGTCAATAATTGTTCTATTTGTGTTAATGTTGAAAGCTGTTGTGTGAACAAGTTGGTTGGTTGGTTATCTTGCTTGGTTCTTGTGGCACTAGAACTGATTTATGACTTCCTGAGGAGTTCGGCTCTCGTTTCAATGCTCACAGCTCTGATAGACTCTTTGATTTGTCTGGTTCGACTCATTTGTGCTACAATGCTACCACACGTTTTCTATTTTATTTTATTTTTTTAATTTGGGCGTAGACATTGCACTCTGAGAGTGGCACTCTCAGATTTATTTTTCATACATGAAGTTTCTCACTCAAGTTCACATGACCAAGACGACAGAAACCGCATCTTGCTTTTTTAATTATTAATTTACAGAAGCACAGTGTTTTGTTGATATTCTGAGTGCACACAAATAAACGTATGTGGATTCAAAAGATTTATTACTTTTATCTGTAAAAAGTGTGCGCTGCTGTTCAATTTCCACACACACTTCAGTAGCGCACATTTCTGTAGGTTAACATTAGATTGAGCGGACATGTAAAGTTATTACTACATACATCTTTAAGATGAAAAGCTATATTTGAAGTCTATGAATGATAGACCTATGGGCTTTTGGATGTACTGCCTGATGTAGGCTACTGTATTACCACATAGACCAGCCGTTAACAATCTGTCCTTCACCAGCCACATTAAAGCAAACAGGAGAAGAGCATAAAGACAGGGCAAGTACAATTGAGTTTGAGCTATCTGAATGCTTTGGATCTGTGTGCTCTCTTATCGCTCGCGCGGTACTTTAATGTCATACAGTAATCATTCTGTGCAGCTACTTCAAGTCGAACGTGCCTAATGCTGCTCCATGTGAAAGCGCGCAGGTGATTGAGATTTATCGCTGATTACACAACCGGCTTTACTGACAAGATAAATTAAATATCGCGTGTGATTTTTATCGTGCAGCCCAACTGCCTAAAATATAAAGGATTTGTAACTAAACCAAACTAACAAGACACGTGTTAACAGGCTAGACATCGGCCTAATCGGACTACATAGGGCTTGCAGAAAATATCATAATATACAAATTGAATGTTTCTGTCACCCACTAACAAAATGTTTATGGCTAATTACCTGAGATCATCCGGGAATTGTCTGCTGATGCTGGTTATCCATCTTCACACACCTGCCACAGCAGCCACGAGTAACATTGGAGTGATGTCAACTCCCCCTTGAACTGATTGGCTTGAGGAGCAGCTGTCAATCTAGAACTTGCGGGCCAATGGTGACGCTGAAGCCTGCCCTGATTTACATGAAACTCAAACTGCAACTTTTAGAAACGCAAGTGGAGAACGTGGAAATGAGCAAAGGGGAAAAGACCATAAGCACAGACAAAAAAATCTGATTTTGTTTGTGATTTGGAAAATTTTTAATTCATGTTTCAGTTCTGTGTAATCCATGACTGCACTGTTTGATATGTAAAGAAAATAACGGTTTTGCGCGTTATTATTTTACACGTGTTTTTAAATATTTTATTTATGCTTATTATTTTTCGATATGTGACTGCAATACGTTTGGCGGGATTCTAATCCCATACAGTTGCCAAATGAGCTTCAGTAGAACAACAGTGAACTGTGGTATGAGATATTATTTCAGTAAAACAAACTTTCATATCCTGTCAGCTGTTCTATTGTACGAGAATATGCACCTTCACTTTATATAAAACCACAATAGAAACTACGAGCAATTAGAGATCACAATAGGGTGCTGTAATTTTTTTTATTTTCTATTTATAGTTTAATGCACAAGTAGGCCAAATGTGAGCAGTGCAGTTAATTGCGCTGGAAAATATATGATAATTTTGGTTAATTGTTTTAAAGTACAAACATTTTCATTTGTATAGAGATCTATTTAGGTGTGACAAAAGTGCTTTAATGAATTTGAAAACTAATAGAATGTTAAACATGGATATTTTCAGAGTTCATTGATTGTTTACAAATTCAGTGAAGGTTGACTATAGTTAAATGCATGTCTCATCCATGACTGGGCCTATGCAAGAGAACAAGATTTCAGGGGTGTTGAAACCCAGAACAAATCTTACTGAGTAATACAGTTATAGTAAGCCCTTTTATTAATATACCTGGATTCTACGTAATACAAAAATTGTCATTCACTCAGTATTACTTGATGTAACTCAGAACTATCTAAATTACAATTATACGAATGAATTGTATTCAGTTGTGTTTTAGGCACTAAAACAGTCCAGTACTTTATAGTCAAATCAATTTCTATATTGAAATAATTAAGATTTTTGTGCCACCCCAGACTGGATCTGCCACTGCTGGAGATGGCAAATATCAGCTCGTTTCGGAGTATCTCTATTGCTCAAAAAAAAAAAAAAAAAACACCTTCCTGTTTGTGAATGGCTGTTTGATTTACATTTGAGAAAAATTAAGATCATAAAAAAAAAAGTTACAGATCGGTGGTAGCAGCAATTTTTCTTGTTGATTCTGGAATGGCGTCATTCAGCCAGGTTTCTGTGAAACACAGAGCAGCAAAGTGTTATTTGTCCAGGAGAGCAGAAGAAGTTTATCTGTTTTGTTGGGTAGAGAACCGAGATTTGCCAGATGGACGCCAGGTAACTTTCTCCCTTACTCAATCTGAAAGAGCAAATAACTTTTCCAAATGATTGATTAGAATGTCCATCTTTAGACACTTAAATCTTAGAGCGCAAGATCTGAGCACTTATTTTCATATTTAATATTTTCAAGTGACTTATTATTTTTTTTAAGGGCAATTTGAAGACTGAATTTAATAAAACAAAAAACAAACTGAAACTCAAAAAACAGACTGAATTATCATACAGAGTTTAGAAATCTGACCAGGACACTACTGACCTGTGAACCTTCTCTTGATAAATTACTTGAAAATAGTTACTATGTGATATTATGCCTTTAGTATTTGGCCCCTAGTATTATAAAATAATTGAAGAAGAAAACTTATCAAAAATTACAGGACTAAATGACTACAGGCCTGTGGCTCTAACGTCTGTTGTCATGAAGTCATTTGAAAAACTGGTGCTGGCCTACCTGAAGGACATCACTGGACCCTTGCTGGATCCTCTTCAGTTTGCCTACAGAGCAAACGGGTCTGTGGACGATGCAGTAAACATTGGACTGCATTATGTTCTGCAACACCTAGACAGACCAGGGACTTATGTGAGGATCCTGTTTTTGGACTTCAGCTCGGCCTTTAACAAGATTATCCCAAACCTCCTCCTGCCCAAGCTAAATCAGCTCTCCGTGCCCACCTCCATCTGTCAGTGAATCAATAGCTTCCTGACAGACAGGCAGCAGCTAGTGAGGCTGGGAAAATACACATCCAGTACCCGTACAATCAGCACCGGAGCTCCCCAGGGGTGCGTTCTCTCCCCACTGCTCTTCTCCCTGTACACCAACGATTGCACATCTAAGGACCCCTCTGTCAAGCTCCTGAAGTTTGCAGATGACACCATACTCATCGGCCTCATTCAGGACGGTGACGAGTCTGCTTACAGACAAGAGGTTAAAGAGCTGGCTGTCTGGTGCAGTCTCAACAACCTGGAGCTTAACACCCTCAAAACAGTGGAGATGATCGTGGACTTCAGGAGAAACCCCCCTGCACCATCATGAACAGCACTGTGACTGCAGTGGAGTCATTCAGGTTCCTGGGCACCACTATCTCTCAGGACCTGAAGTGGGACATTCACATTGACTCCATCATAAAAAAGGCCCAGCAGAGGTTGTACTTCCTTCGCCAGCTGAGGAAGTTAAACCTGCTACAGGAGCTGCTGAAATAGTTCTACTCCACCATCATCGAATCCACCTCTGCACTTCAGTAACTGTCTGGTTCAGCTCAGCTTCTAAATCTGACCTCAGAAGACTACAGAGGGTAGTCCGGACTGCTGGGCGAATCATCGGTTCAACCCTCCCATCTATTCAAGAACTATACTTATCCAGAGTGAGCAAAAGGGCTGTCAAAATCACTCTGGACCCCTCACATCCAGCACACTCCCTCTTTGAACTGTTGCCATCTGGTCGACGCTACAGAGCAATGAGCACCAGAACGACCAGACACAGGAAAAGTTTCTTCCCTCAGGCAATCCGTCTAATGAAAAATTAAAAAAAAAACCTGTGGAACACACTACACTACTTATATTTATATATACATACACTTATTTATCTAACACACATACTTAGCATACACTTAAATTTTTTGAACATAATATACATGTACAAACATAATGCTCATTGTAATATACCTGCCATACATTGTCAGTTTGTAAATTTTCATTCCTTATCTACCTATTTGTATTTTTTTTTTATTATTATTATTCCATTTTGTGTTTTTTGTTCTGTCACTGTCATTGTGTTGCACTGTGGAGCTTCTGTCACGAAAACAAATTCCTCGTATGTGTGAACATACCTGGCAATAAAGCTCATTCTGATTCTGATTAAATAAATTCTGTGCACACAGACTAAAGTAGTTTAAGTCTTTGGTTCTTTTAATTGTGGTGATATTGTCTACAAAAACCCACCAATTCATCTCAACAAATAAAAATACTTCATAAGTATGTTCATTTACTGTACATGTTGTCAATACTTGGTAGGGGCTCATTTTGCTTTAAATTGCTGCCTCAATTCGTCTTGACATGGAGGTGATCACTTCTTTTTTTTTTCTCCATTCTGTCACCGATTAAGTTTTGGTTCCTTGCCGCTTGCTTGCTTAGTTGGGGTCACTTCATCTACAGCAATATCGTTGACTTTATTGCAAATAAATGCACAGACACTATTTAACTGAACAGAGATGACATCAATGATGAACTGATGAACTGAATTCAATGATGAACTGCCTTTAACTATTATTTTGCATTCTTGACACTCTGTTTTCCTATGTTGAATGTTGTTCAGTTGCTTTGATGCAATGTATTTTGTTTAAAGCGCTATATAAATAAAGGTAACTTGACTTGACCACTTCTCTTCTCTGTCTACATGGCATCATTAGGTTCTGTCATTCAGAAACATGGCTTTTCATACCACTGCTATGTGATGACACTCAACTCTACTTCTCATTCCATCCTGATGATCCGACGGTAGCTATTCGCATCTCAACTTGTCTAAAAGACATTTCATGCTGGATGATGGACTATCACCTTCAACTCAACCTTGCCAAGACAGAACTGTTTGTGATTCCAGCAAACCCATAGTTTCATCATAATTTCACCATCAAGTTAAGCACATCATCCATAACTCCTTCAAAAACAGCTAGAAGCCTTGGAGTTATGATTGATGATCCGCTGACTTTCTCAGACCACATTGCTAAAACTGTCCAGTCCTGCAGATTTGCTTTTTTCAACATCAAGAAGATCAAGCCCTTTCTATCCCAAAATGCTGCACAACTCCTTGTTCAAGCTCTTGTTCTGTCCAGGCTGGACTATTGCAATGCTCTCTCTGAAGGTCTTCCAGCCAATTCTATCAAACCTTTACAATTATTCCAGAACGCAGCAGCAAGATTCATTTTTAATGAACCAAAAAGAATACACGTCACACCTCTTTTTATCAATTTGCACTGGCTACCAATAGCTGCTCGTATAAAATTCAAAACATTGATGTTTGCCTAAAAAACTACCACTGGCTCTGCACCCATTTACCTAAATTTGTTACTTCAGACTCTAGAAGCTTGCGTTCTGCAAGTGAACGTCGCTTGATTGTGCCATCCCAAAGAAGCACAAAGTCACTTTTACGGACTTTTAAATTAAATGTTCCCTCCTGGTGAAATGACCTCCCCAACTCAATCCGAGCAGCTCAGCTCAGCCATCTTCAAGAATCAGCTTAAAACCCATCTCTTCCATCTTTATTTGACCCTTTATTGACTTTATTTGAAAAATCTAAGAACCTTTCTAATTGTATTCTATTTTCTTTCCATTTATTATGCATTTGTGTGTGTGTGTGTGTGTGTGTGTGTGTGTGTGTGTGTGTAAAGACCTCTAACACTAGCTTGCTCTATTCTTTTTTTTATTCTATTAGTTTTCTTTTTATTTATTATATTATTCAAAAGCCCATGCTATATGTACTCTGTTAACCTAACTGAGACTTGTTATAGCACTTATATATCATTGCTCTTTTTGTTGTTTTTGATTGCTTCCAATGTCCTCATTTGTAAGTTGCTTTGGATAAAAGCGTCTACTAAAGGAATACATGTAAATGAGCACATCTCATAGACATGAAACAGGCATCTGAGTGATGTTTGTGTGCTATTATGTAGAATTCACTCACTGTTGTCAACACTGCTTTAGATGAGTGTAAGTCATGTAAACAAACAAATCTACATAGAGTAACTAAACATAAGTTATCTATTTTTTTTTTGTCCATTTTTGCAATATTTTTTAATTTAAGGAACATTTGTGTTGGATAAAAAGCGAGTTACATCAGTTACTAACTAGCCATGTAAATGTAGTTTTGAGAAGATAAATCAATGAGGAGACTAACTCTCGTCTGGATCTTACAGGGACAGATGAGACACATGTGTGTTTATCAAGTGCTGAGTGATTGATGAAGGAATGCTGCCATCAAATGATTTGTGTAAGTACAGTACAAAAATAAATAAAACATTTTAAATCGTAAGTTGTAGTTTATTTTAATTAGTGCAATTTTAAACAACTATTACATCACTTTTCTTGATTTCTATGCATTTGCTGCAGATATTTTGTGGTGGAGGACCTGCAAGGAAAGGTGAAAAAAAAGCAAAAACCTGAACAAAAGAATACAGTAATGGCTTTTCTGTATTGTGTGTGTGTGTGTATTTTTGTAGGATAGGAATATGTCTGCAGACTGGTGTGTGCACTAAGGATGGAGAATTCCACAGCAGCATCCTAGAAATGGTCCAGAGACACAGATTACACACTCCCTCACTCCAACTCTTACTATCTCATCAGGACCAGATGCTGCTGTGATCTTTTCATTCTCAGTGACCCCAGAGCCAGCGGGAGGATCTAGAAAAAGACCAAAGGCACTTAGGATGTGATTTTGGTAAAGTTTGTTCTGCTGGTTTCTGTTTTTACAATTTATCTGAAGTGACTGACAATGATCTTATTACAGGCGACTACAATCTCCTGATGAACCTAGAGAAAAGAGCCTTGCTCAAGGACATACTGGTGGTTTTGTACCAGTTCAGTGGTTTAGCCCACTACAAAATAAAAAATCAATGCATTTACTTGTCAACTCGGTGTAAATGTTTTACTGGTAGTTGTGCTCATGGAGAGCAGGCACAAGATTGTTTGGAGCAGACACAGCAGTCAGATTGTCCCCCAGGTCTTCCACTGCTCTTGCTTCAAGGTCGTGTGGTTCAGAGAGCTGTCATCATGGTTTTCCTCATCATGTTTCTCAAAGACATCCCCATTGAGAAGAGTGAGATTGTGAAGCATAGCGCGGCAGCAGAATGAGCACAGCTGTGTTGAGATGATAGTAAGATGTTGGGTTCACCATCTGTAAATAAATAACTGATAGAACAGTAAGTTTGAATGAAGCTTTGTTTCATGTGTTGTTGATTTGTACGCATACATGTATACATTCTTTTAATCATTTATTCATGTTTCTTGTTGTCAGTAAATAAAATACTTTAATCATTTATTAATTGCTTGACTGAAAATTATATATTCACATCAACTGCATTTTTTCAACGAGTGTATATTCATGTATAGCTATGTCACGACAAAAAAATAATAAATTTTGTTTATTTTACTATGTCATTTGAAGAAAAAAAATGGAATCTTAAATATATATTTCATATAATAATTATATCATTATTAATCATATTAATACATATATAAGATTCCATTTTTTTTGGTTGGCATTTATCATTATTATTCCATGTAAGTGTTAGGGAGGGCAAAGATGCAATTCATTATGGGGTAATCTTAATTTTCAAGTAGTAATACATACATTTTTACAGTATAAAATCATCAGTCTTCTCCAAAGATGAGATCTTCGAGCAGCTGATCGATGTACCCTTTGTGCAGACATTGCAGAGTCGAAACTGAGGGAGACTGTATTAGATTGTTGAGTTAGTGATGCTATAAGGTGTTAGTACACATATCCTTCTTTTTTATAATTATTGGCAAACTTATTACATAAAAGATAAGGGTAAGATGCCATAACAGTATGACATTAACATAACAGTAAATCAAATTTTCTGAGGAATAAAAAAAAGTGTTATATTCAATAAGAAAGCATGATATTAAAGCCACTTTTGTTTGTGGATTTATGTGAATTTTGGACATAAAAGAGCTTAAAAAATATTCAAGAGATAACGATTTTGGGTTTTTGGTATATTTATCACGCAACAGACCCATAAGCTTTGACCATAGACTGTAGTTACCCTGGCAACAAATCTGTGTGCATATTATTATTATTATTATTATTATTATTATTATTTTGTCTTTATGATTTTAAGTGTACTGCCCAAACTTTAGGTTGGTTTGAGAAAGCCTAGTCTGAAAATTTAAAGCAGTTGTAAAAGCTAAAAGTTTATAGGTTTTCCGTTTGAAATAGCCTAATTAAGATGTGATTTTACTAGTTTTTAAAATCTAAAAACCAGCTACAACCAACTCATTAAATTGAAAAGCAGATAAAGATAGATAGATAGATAGATAGATAGATAGATAGATAGATATAAATAGATGATAAATTTATAGAAATAGATAGAAAGATGAGTTTGAATGGGTTAGTAATAGTACACAGAAGGGAAGTCTGATTGAGTCTAATGGGCTTCAGTGTGTTTAGATTTGAGTTTCGAAAGTTGGAGTTGTTCAGATGAGCAGAGGCTTTTCAATGTAAGTCTATGGGATTTTTATGATTTTTAATCTTAAATTTTATGAAAATCATAAATCCAATATGTTAGAAAAGATACAGAAATTAACTTCATATCAGTCTGAAGATCTGGGGTGTTTGGAGTCTATAGAGTTAAAGCTCTAGAAGGAGTTAGAGTTGAAAATTTTAGTCTCCGAAGAATACTAACAACTAGAAGCTAAAGAAGTGAAGTGAAGTGACATTCAGCCAAGTATGGTGACCCATTCTCAGAATTCGTGCTCTGCATTCAACCCATCCGAAGTGCACACACACAGAGCAGTGATCACACACACACACTGTGAACACACACCCGGAGCAGTGGGCAGCCATCTATGCTGCAGCGCCCGGGGAACAGTTGGGGGTACGGTGGCTTGCTCAAGGGCACCTAAGTCGTGGTATCGAGGGTGGAGAGAACACTGTGTAACGCTGTCAGAGTTTTAAGTCTGCCCAGGATGAATAGGAAAGACAACGCCAACGGATGGTAGTTTCACGAGTCTTTATATAATTCCTCTCCAGTAAATGCACTCTTCACATACATGTCATAGAGCGAATATTAACAGGGGAAAAACACTCTGAAAACACGCTACAAATAAGAGTACCCCAGTGTGGTGAGAACATGCCTGAATAGTTCACTCACAAATGGTGACCCTCTGCCCGAGATCAGGTAATTTGGCACCCCATGACGTGCGAACACCTCGCTAAGCAACTTGCTGGCAGCAACTTGGGCAGTCGCTTCTCGCACTGCACTAACCTCCACCCACTTCGAAAAATAGTCCACAAAGACCAGAATGTAAGCATTACCGCAGGGTGTACGCGGTAAAGGACCCACAAAGTCAACTCCAGTATACTCCCAAGGTCTTTGAGGGCGGATGGGAACCATGAACCCAGCAGGTTTCCTCTGGCTTGGTTTTGTGAACTGGCAGACTGTACAGGATGCAACATACTTCTTAGCGTCAGACGACATTTTTGGCCAGTAAAACCAAAGTTTCAGCTGTGCTATAGTCTTCGTCATGCCCAAGTGACCAGCTTTCGGGTGATCATGGTAATACTCCATCAAACTCCTTTTCATAGCCGTGGGTACGTACAGTTTAAGGCGCTTCATAGGGTGGAGATTACAAGACACTTTGTCATCCGCAAAGTACAGGAGTCCATCCTGGATCTCATACTGAGAAAACTCCTCAGTGCTATTCTCATCCTGTGCCTCCAATATCCGCAGCAGCTTTCCAGTTTCTGGGTCGTTGAGCTGCAGCTGCCTAATGTGCTCCCGATCTGAAAACATTACAGGGGGTAAAGCACGCAGGTCGAGTCCCCCAATAATGGCATAATCAGGGAGAAGCCCCACAGGTAGACTGCCAGAAGGAACAGGGTTACGTGAAAGTGCATCAGGGACACTGTTACTTGTCCCCGGCTTATGGACAATGTCAAAGTCGAAGTCCTGCAATCTGAGAGACCACCTAGCCAGCCGGCCCGAGCAGTTTGGGCAGTGACATAAGACATCTTAAACTGTTGTGGTCTGAAAAAATAGTCACGTGTAGACCCTCGATATAAGGCCTGAAGTGTTCGAGGGCCCAGATGACCGCTAAGCACTCCTTTTCCGGAGTAGAATAAGGTTTTTCAGACTTATGGAGGGCATGACTTGCATAGGCCACCACAACATCTCTGCTATTTTTGTCCTTCTGCATGAGTGCGGCGCCAAGTCCACTGTCGCACGCATCTGCATGGATCGAGAAAGGAAGAGAGAAGTCCGGGAAAGTTAAAATAGGTGCGGAAGTCAGCTTTTCCTTGAGATAATCCATGGGTGTCTGACATTCATTTGACCATACAAAGGGAGCATCCGTCCTGGTCAACGCAAAGAGTGGCTCAGCATGTTGGGCATAATCCTGGATGTGTGGTGTATTTTGCCGGTTCTCCAAAGAATCAAACTCAGTCAGGGATTTTTCTCTCAGAAGAAAAGACTTTATTTTAAGCAAAACAAAGCCGAGAGGTCCTTGCAAGGAGATCTCCCGAAAAGCTAGGTTGCATCTCATTATATACCCTATACAGGGCGTTTCCAAATAGTCAAACTTTTCCTTATGCTTGCAATTTTGATCCTTCCCTAGGGAGGAGAGGCCCCTACTTGTTTTGGTATAACGAATGGCCCTTTCTGTATGTCTGACCATATGTTTTTCATTAGTTCTGAACATTCCAGCACGTAAGCATATTCCTTTCTATCCATTACCTATAGGATTATAATGGAAAAACAACTAGCAACAAAAATGGCTTGATTCACATTGATTATATACTTGATTAATTAAAACCTTACTAATAAAAATCTTCCACAGATGAAACGCCTATAATAGCTGGTCATTCCCAGAAACTGTCGGACTTGTTTCACATTAGCTGGAGTATGAAAATCAATCACTGCTCTCACTTTTTCCTCATTTGGCATGATACCATTTGGGGTGATTTTGTAACCCAGAAAGGTGAGTTCGCTCCTGCAGAACTGGCATTTCGCAAGCTTGATAGACAGTCCAGCAGATTCCAGCCTGGTGAGAACCTATCTCAGGTCCAAAAGGTGCTGTTCAAAAGTAGGCGACGCCACCACAATATCATCTAAGTAGACGGCACACGACTTATAGATGAGACCCGCAAGGACTGTGTTCATGAGCCTTTGAAATGTGGCGGGCGCATTGCACAATCCAAAAGGTAAGACCCGAAACTGAAATAACCCACAGTGGGAAATGAAAGCAGTCTTTGGCTTGGAAGTCTCTGCCACTGCCACCTGCCAGTAGCCTCTTGCCAGGTCAATGGTGGAAATAAAAGTCCCTCTAGCCAGTAAGTCAAGAGATTCATCAATCCTTGGCAGAGGATAACATGTCTTCAATTTGAGACTCAATGAGTTCCTTTTTAGCAGGAGAAGTGCGGTACGGGGCAAGTTGAACCGGTTTTGCATCAGCTGTAACAATTTCATGCTCCACTAGAGAGGTGCGTCCTAAATGTCCATCAAACAACCCACTGAAGGTCTTGAGCAGTTCAGTTAGTTTGTGTTGCTGCTCGTTTTCCAGCGATGATTCTCCAACCTTTTCAGACAGGGCAGAAAAATTTAAATCCAGGCAGGACAAATCAGGATCAGGACTAGGTATCTTTAAGTCAGCACCCTCTAACTCCTCAAGGGGCACCGGCTCATTGCCGAGCACTACCGTCCTTGACGGAACATGAATCGATACTGAAGATCTCAACATAAAATCCATACCCAAGATAACAGAAGAAGAAAGATTATGGACAACAGGAAAGCGGTGATAGAAACGCTGGCCCAAGAAACCCAAAGACAACCAAATGACACCCAGCGGGCAACAGGATGCACCATCCGCAAGCTGAGGTGCAGTCCACGGTTTTCCCTCCTCTGAAGTTTCCCCTCTGGGTAAAATCTGGGGCCACATTTCCTTCACCCATGGCTTGGTCAGAGCCATCCATCCTTCCAACGTCCGGCACTCTGACTGTATCTCTCGGAGGTTCTGGGGGCTCCATTGGAGACAAACGCGGTCTTTCCCCTAGACTACAATTTGGACAAGTACGGGTGGTGAATCCTGGCAAGGAGCACTTAAAACAGTGAACATCCCTTTTTGGCATACTACTAGCTTGTCTTTGAGGGGGACACTCAAAACTTGGACCAATGACTGCATGAAGCTCGTGAGCCCGAAAAAGAAGGTCCATGACTGACGGTATGGGTGTGCCATAAAGAGCAACTCTATATTTCTCAAGCACATGCTTCCTTATCAAGTCTATTTGCTCTAATTTGAGGTGGAGGGGACCTTAGCTTACGAAACTCACCCAACATATGAGCGACAAAGGTCGGCAGTGGCTCATCCGGCATCTGCATACGGTCCAAAATGCCCCTCAGGACACGTTCCTGATTGTCCGAAGGCAGAAAGACTGTCCTAAAGAATTCACAGAACTGATTCCAAACTGGTTAAATGGTGTGCTTAGTGCAGCAAACCATTTTTTTGGCTCTTTTGACAGAAAACGTGGGAGCTCAAGGAGAATTTGGACATCTGAGAGATCCAGGGAGTCCTATACACGTTGAGAGACCGGAGCCATTCCTCAGGATTCAGGGAACCATCTGCAGCAAACACGGGTGGGCTCGAGCATTTGTAAGAGCATTTGTTGTGGCACTCATAATCCACAAGCGAGTGGTTGAGAAAATGTAGGTACAGAACTATAAGTACATTGACTGGCACTGACCTATGAGCTGTTGACTTAGCTTGCCCCAAACTGTAATGAGTTGAGCTGGCTCTGGGAGCTGGATGTGGGGTCACAGGCATGGTACACTCTTGATGTGTTAAACGGTCCATCATATCCTTTTGTAGGTCAATCGATTCGCGAAGGCACCGCTGCAGCACTGCCACTTCTGCTTGTAACAACTTGTTTTGAGACCGTAAATCTTCAGACAGTAAAGTTCAAACTGAAAGTCAGGGTGAGTAGCCATTTTGCATGAAATCATAATCAGTTAATAAATGCAAATAATAAATCAAGATACTGTAAATTTACACAAATATATGAGTCAAAAGCTGTACTAACTTTGTACTAACTGTTACTCTTCTACACCCACAAGAAAAAACAGCAGTTTATGTAAAAACTCAGAAAATGAACTTCTGCCCTGGGTTTTCCCCTTTAACTGCAAACAAAGATATCACACAGCACAACAGTATAACACAGCAATGTTACCCACAAAAAAGTATCAGAAAAAAAAAAACAGTGAAAAATTAGTGATTTTGCACAATAGTCTCAACAAAAATTTACCCAACCAAGTGTCCTTTCCAAATGCAATCTGTTCCGCACGTGCTGGTTTGAAATGAACAGATAGGCACAACAAAACAAAAAAAAATTAAAATTATGTCCCGGAAATGTTTCAAACAGTCTTCACTTCAATGTTCCCTTTTTGACATCCATTAATGAATGTCCGATCAACACACAAAAAAAACCGATTGTTTTTGTTTCTTTCAATATAGTCAAGTTCAGTTTTTGCTCCACATTCCACAAGGAAAAAACGTTGAGAGTGAGAAAAAAAAAAAAATCCTCCAATCGGTTTTATACTATGAAAACAGTCAATATTCGGGGCGATCCACGAAAATAGTAAATGAAATCATTCAAAATCAGCATAAAAACATCACCTGAAAATCAGTCTCACACTGACCGCATGGTGTCCATAGTTAGCAAGCTAGTCAGCACAGTGGAATGGAAAAACTCCAGTAACGAAAACCCCTTCCAAAAAAAACAATCGAACCTCCTTGTAGATAAAGAACAAGAGGTGACCGGTGAATCCAGTTGTTCGGGCGCAAATTTGGGGGAAAACACTCTGAAAACACGCTACAAATAAGAGTAGAAAGTAAACACAATAAATCAAAGGAGCAGTCGGTAGAGCGGTCACCTCTCTCCTCTCGCGAGCAAAACTGTTCTCTCACTGCGCACGCGTACACTGGAACAGCGCGCACACAATAACATGTCATCTTAAAGGCATACAACATTCATGTCATGAACATTATAACATTAGGTGGCCGTTACAACTGTACATAAAAAGACTAAACCTAAACCTAAAATTTGAGGTTCGAACTTTGATGTTGGCTTGGCTTGGCTGGCCTTGGGACAAAAGGGACAGAGTTCTTGTGTGCCCAAGGTTCTTGAGCTGCCCCACTGAAAAAATGTACAACAGTATTTTTCTATGAACCCTTGCTATTTTCTATTCCAATAAAAGTCTTGGCTGTGGAAGATCTGTAATAGAGTTGGCTAGCTGGATGCAAATAAAGTCATGCCTTTTATTTTTCCGGTTTGCTATTTCACGTTCCTGTCACTGAAACGACACAGAAGGTAACTGAAACAATGTGGCTTAACCCTGGTCGATTAAAGCATATACGCATTATGAGGTGAGGTTTTTCTCCTGATAACCCCGAAATGAACTTAATTTACACTTTCAGTTTTGATCGTACAGATAAGAGAAATAAATCAATCGAATCTGTAAAAGGGTCTACTTTTTTTGTATACAGACATAATAACAAAAAAACTTTTTTTGCACTTATAAAATAAAGATAACAAACAAGGTGTGCTGTCTGCAGCCTTTGTCTGCGCTGATCTTCATTTACAAACGCATCCTTAAAATGAACTGTAACTCAACGAGTGAATACTCAACGAAGAGACATGAGAGAGAGATGTCTATAGAAAGCTTGACATGTCTACTTTTTAACTAAACAAGTGTTGCCGAAAACAAATATTCTGTGATAAAGTATCCATATGAAACACAACAATGTCCGTTTTTCATGTCTCCCTTCATATATATCTAATATACCACACCCCCACGCTGAACACGCTATTCAGATTTAAACTGAAGCGCGCGGCTTGAATACGCCCACACAGAAGAAAAAAGAAGCGAGACTGTTCTTCAAGTTCTTTTATTTTACTGTTTGCTTCGTGATGAGAGGAATAAGACATAACTCACCCCCAAAAGATGCGATGTGGTTGAGGATTTGAGAAATGGATTTCCTCAGAAAAAAAGAATGAAGCACTTTATTCAGCAGAGATCTCTTAAAATGAGTAGGCCTATATTAATATATATACTTGTACTAGTTTTCACATAACGTGTAAACATTTTGCTAATTAGACTCTTTCCAAAGACTTTTTCCAAAGACTTTTTCCAAACTATAGCCTAATTCCTGACTAAATCAAGTGAAATATTATGAAGTTTCAATACGATATACATCATCGCTAACAAGTCATCGTTTATAAACATGAAGTATCTGTGTACATT